>NC_056573.1:4711658-4926658 GCF_018340385.1 Cyprinus carpio
TGTGTGTTTGAATGAAGTGTGAGCACAGGCTTGATTTGCATAGCTTCAAGGAGTTCAAACAATTTCTCTGTTAGCTTCTTAACGACTTAATAAAATGACTACGTCCATGTGTTATGGAAGAGGGCTTGACGATTCGTAAGTCCGACACATATATCACTACTATGTGCTGGACAACGTGTCTGGAGCCAGTATCAAATGAGAACATCGTCGTTTTGACTCATGCATTCTCATTTTCATATTTTGGGTATCTTTGTAAAAAATATTCATAGCAAATAATGTACAAACAAGCAGAAACAATGTATTTTTCCATACTAAAACAAATATACGTAAACCATACACAATCTATGCCATAGCTGGATGTGGAGGTATCAACCCTTATAGCTTTTATAGTGGTCTGTGTCTGGATCTCTTAAGGCTTGGAATGGGTCTCCATGACTGTAGTGCCTGGCTGCATTGGTCAAGGGTTTCTAGAATACCTGCAAATGCCAGACAAGGAATGGAAAGGGGGATTTTTCTTCAAAAAATAATTTACTGGAATTAGCAGAAAATTCTGATATTAGAATAGAACTACATTTTGTTTACAGTAACCTAAACTCTAAAATGACCATAAAACTATGATTTAAACAAGTTCTGACAAAAAAAAACCCCACGTTGCAGGCTAATAAATGATTATATACGTTATGGGAAAGCAGAAATACAGCGGTTAGAGAAGCCTATGTGCTTACAATGACTACTTTATTAGTAGGACAAAGGTAAGGTAAAAAAGAAAGGGACGAGTTCTAGGGAAAACAGAGCAGCATAAAAGTTGTATTGAATAAAAGTGTTACTTCAACCAAAAATAAAAATATTCTGTAATCATTTACTCACACTCATGTCATTCCAAAACCATGGGACTTTTTTTTTTTCTGTGGAACCAAAAGAGGAACTGTTTATACTGCTCTTTTCCATAAAATGAAAAAAAGCACCATAAATGTAGTTCATAAGACTCATGCACACGATCAATTTTTACTCAATGCTCACAGAAAACTCTCAAATCTCATGTACAGTATCTTCAAGATCTTTAATTCAAGGGCTTTAAATTTCCCGGTTTCTCAAACAAATCAATCAGGCTTCTTCAGAAGGTACTGCATCTCATACGGACCACTTTAATCGTCCTTTTTGCAGCCCTCTTTCACTTTCACTGTAAGGAAAGGAGCTGCATGAACATTCCACTAAACATCTCTTTCTGTGTTCTACAGAAGACTGAAAGTTCTACAGGTTTGGAAGGACATGAGGGCGAGTAAATAACGAAAGAATGTTCATATCTGGGTCAACTATCACTTTAAATAGACTCTTTTCTGTGCATTCAGGCATTCAGGAGATTGACTCCTGATAAACATCCGCAGGGTGTGATCACATCACATGCTCCCCGTTTGCTTGTGACAGTGAGGAAGGCAAATATTACAACAGCATGAGTAAGTGTCATTTTCTCTCTAGCAGTAAGGTGCGACTTGCAACAAGAATCTAAATCAGAAAACACAGTTTATATGCTGGAACCATCCACTTTGCATTACGACAGAGCAGAGCACAAGGAAATTCACTTCACTTGTGGAAGCCATATTGCTCGGTTTCATGTACAAATCTGATCAAGCTTCACAACATCTACAGTATTTGAGTTCTGGGGTTCTGACTATGATTATTCTGACTGATTCTAGATCAGCTTTTAGTAAGAGCTACTTAGGCTTTTGCTCTGGTTACTACACCTGATCCGTTTGGATCTCCTGCTCCACCTGTTGGCAGAAAGGTGCACTGACTCGAACCAGCGAGTCATCCTGACCCATCCTTCAGTTCAGTGAACTCTTAGAATGCCCCTGAGGTCACCTAAACGCATGCGTACAAGCAGACAAATATACATAAACACTCACACTCACATTTAAAAGGTAAACATTTCCTTCAGAAACCTCCCCACAGAGCAAAGAAGATAAGGCAGAGTGGCAGACTCACACAGATGTCCTGTGTCCGTACCATAAAACCATGAAATCTAAAAGCAGGAAGATACAGTGCTTGACAATGAACATCACCAACCAGCCAGAAGAACATAGGACAGTTCTTCACCTCATTGTAACATAAGGAAGCGAAGTTGTTGTTCTTCACCTATACAGGTTTGTTTTGTACCTATACAGCATATGGTAACATCTCAATCTAAAGTTGACTGAAATTAATTCTAGTGTTGAAATAACATTACGCCAACAGGCTAGAACAAGAACTTAGATAGTATGTGGTTTTGAGAATGACCACAAACCTTCTGAAACAAAAGAATGTACTAGAGGCAGGGAGAGCCAATGAGTAAATAATTTAAATGCAAATAAAGCTGTTTGCTTCTTGAAATATTAATGCAGCATGCACTGGAATGATCGGGGTTCTGAAAAACACATCATGAAAGATGGACAGATGCCTATTACAGCATAAACAGTGTTTTGTCAGGGTGGACCTCTTCTACCCATTTGAACACATCTGGTGGGCCGGGCAGGGGCGGAGCGTGCTCTGAGGTGTGTGTGTGTGTGTGTATGTGTGTGAATGTAGTGCTGCTGATAGAGATGGATGTGGTGGGAATCCTGGTGCTACTCCCTCTTGTCTGCTGCTTTGGACTGTTCTCTCTGGATCATGCAGTGGCGGACGATGCTGTCAAAGCTGCCCAGGTAGAAGAGCGCGATGGTGCGGAACAACCCCATCGTCACAATCTGGACAGAGTGAGATAATATGACCATTTTAACACATCACAGAAAATCAAGCAATCAACTAGGGCTGTGTGATATGGATAAAAAAAAAAACCTATCGCGATTTCTTTTACGATTTCGATTTTAATCATGATTTTGACACACACAGACATGCTTTACAGTCATAAATGCATTCAGTATGAATTTGAAACATATTTCCAAAAGAAAACCAATGAGAGCTTTATCAAAAAGTTGTAACATGCCTCTAGAACAGACATAAGTCAAAATAATCACTAAGTAAAGGTGTTACAAAATGTCTAGACATATGGCAAAAAAAGAAAAATAAGTAAATAAATAAATCCCGTGTTTTTTCTCTTTTTGCCATGCATTGGTCATAGAGCTCATTGTAGCGGTGCCTCAGGTGTTGAAATAGATTTGTTATACATTATACAGGTTCACACGTACTCCATCTGCAGTGCGTATATGTGTATGCAGTTCAGAAGCAGCAGCGAGAGCGAGTTATTGTAACGCGAAAGCACATTAAAATAATGCGCGAGCGTGAATCTATCCGCTCGCACACAGATTTCCTTTGCTGTCACAAAACCAGATGTGCGTGCTCAGATATACGCTGCTCTCGCCCAGAGAGAGTGCGCGCACTTAAAACGTGTCTCCTCTCACTCAAACTGTGTCCTGTGCACTCACAACTCTCTCTATGCTCATGTGCTAGATATTAATTATTTTTGCATCTTTTTCTGCATGCAGTGTGAACGCTCTGATCCGTTAACATGGGCTCGGAAAAAATATGCATCACACACAGTGTGTGAACCTGGAGTTATGTAGGCATGTGCCCAGTCTGTTCTGTTCTCGCGCTCCACTTAGGCACGCTGCATTCTGACTGGATTGGAGAGCATACTTTGGGAGGTCGGGGCTGCGGAAAATCATGCTATAAAGCGATTTAGAAATCGCACACACTCAAATCGTGATTTTATGACAATTTCGATTAATCGCACAGCCCTACAATCAACCAAAAAGTCAAGAGGCTCTTTAAAATCTTCAAAGGGAATATCTAAGACCATGACTGATTTAAATAGCTGAATGCAAACATGACGTTACTAATATACAAAGGCCAAGCAGGATGATGAAAGGCACATGATGCAGAAATAATTATGCAAAAAGGAAGGAGTCGTCTATTTCCATCTCCTAAGATATTGTCAGCGAGTCAGATATGATGACACTGTTGCATCACAGTCAGACTCTTTTGTGTTTCGTGATAATGGGCCGTGTACCTGCTGCAGCCCCTCAGTGATGGAGGTAACGGGGGACATCCCACAGGTCAGCGCTGACAGCATGTAGCCATCGGGTCCGACTGCGCTGGTGAAATTTCCCTGCTGTGAGGGACCAGGAACAAGAGGAGTCTCAAGGCACATTATTAAACGCTAACAGTGAACTAGTCAAATACTGTTGGATGAGAAGTTGCCCATTGATCTTGACCAGTTCCTACTTACCAATGCATCCTTCACCACAACTTTTGCTACTTGCTCAGGCTGACAGACTCCAGACGTTTCTGAAATTAACCTGGTCTCCAGAGGCTGCCAACGAGAGAGTCAAAACCAGAATAAAACACACAGGCAGGACAAAACATTTCAGTCAAACTTTAGTTTAGGGACCAATTCTCACTATTAACTTACTATTAACTATGACTTTTGCCTCAATAAATTACTAATTTATTAATAGTTAATAAGGTAGTTGCTAAGTTTATGTATGGTGTAGGATTAAGGGATCTAAAATATGGTAATGTAGAATAAGACATTAATATGTGCTTCATAACACAAATAAACAGCCAATATGCTAGTATTATGCATGCTAATAATGAGAATAAATGTTTTACCCAGCATTGCTTTTTGCACTAAAAATACTCCGTATATTTTTTGGAATTCAAAAAGAAAGATCCAACTATTTAACAGAACACAGACCTGCATTATTAGAAATCCTTCACTTTTAAATATTCTATTAATATTGATGCTCAGGTATTTAATATTCAGAGACTAATTCTATTAAGGAAAAAACACATTATTATCTCACCTTAGTCTTATTCTCTTCTGCAAAACCCGGAGTGTCAGTGTCTGGAGGATACGCCACAGTTACGTAGATATTATAAGGCTTCATCTAAGAAAGATCAGAGACTACATTCAAATCAACCTTTCAACGGACTGCCATGTGCTAGACTCTGAGTGAGCATCATGAATACACACACCTCCATCTGCAAGGCCTCAGCCAGACCACGCAGGGCGAATTTGGACGGTGAGTAGGCCGTGTAGCCAAAGAGGCCGATCAGCCCTGCCTGTGACGACACAAACATGATGCGGCCCATCCGCCTTTCCTTCATAGTGGTGATCACTGCCCGGGTGGGGTAAACGCTGCCTAGATAGTTCACCTCCATCAGTTTCTGTTACAAAAGAGCACACGATTCACCACAGGAACAGAGAAATCGTTAGGGTAATTCGAGTCATTTCTAGGGCTGTGGTTCTCACTTTCCTGCAGAGTTTAGCTCAAATCTTGATCAATCTCAAAAAAAAAAAAAAAAAAAAAAAAAACGAGTAATCCTGAAGGCCTGTGCTGCATTCAAAATTGCTCAATCATTCTATCATTTACGCATTCACTAATTCTTATATAGTGTCTGACAGTTGGCAAAATTATGACATTGATCTGTATATTGTGCATCGGGGGGCTGGAGCTATTGCAAAAACAGCTTCATTTGTTTATTTTGTTTTGTGGGGCTGGAGCTATTGATGTATTTATTAAAAATAACAATTACAACAAACATATTTTTTAATTATACATACCTCTATGCCAGCTTTGTGGTTTTGTCTATGGTTTATTAATACAATAAATACTATTTTGTTTTTTAATTCTTAACTTGTGTTCATAATCATTCGATGAATAATGAAATACTGCCAACAAACATAAACAAATATTAGTGTACATCATTGTATGTATTTATAACTTTTATTGTCTCTCCCGAGCAGCGTTTCGCCCTCAGATAAAAGATGGCATGGATGCATAGCACCCTAAGGCGACTGTTATAAATACATTAATATTAAAGGGATACTCCACCCCAAAATAAAAATTTTGTCATTAATCACTTACCCACCATGTTGTTCCAAACCTGTAAAAGCTCCGTTCATCTTTGGAACACAATTTAAGATATTTTGGATGAAAACCGGGAGGGTTGTGACTGTCCCATAGACTGCCAAATAAATAACAGTGTCAAGGTCCAGAAAAGTATGAAAGACATCAGATAGCGGTGGACGATATGACCAAAATCTTCTATCACAATATGAGAAATTTTATATCACGATAACGATATATATCTTGATATAGTTGTTTTTTCTTTTACTAAGGTTTTTGTGATATTAAGATCTTTGATACCATAGAATTTTCATAATCCTTGTCACCAATGTCGATATCAAACTAATACAAGAAAACAAAAAACTCAAGCTCACAGGAGATAAATAAACAATCAGTGATGAAATAAGAACAAGAAACTAATTACAAGCAATAGGACAAAAAACTACAATAAATAAGAAATACATTGTGTAAATGAGTCTTCAATGTGTTAGTTATACCCATCTATCTATATATATATATATATATATATATATATATATATATATATATATCTTATATATATCTATCTATATATATATATATATCTATATATGAATATTGGACAGGTTCCTCTTTAACAGCGCGCACATATAGCTTTGTTTGTGTTTCAACGTCCTAAAATCAGTTGTTTTAAATTGCAGTGCTTAAAAACGCTTGCAAACATTAAGTTTTCGAGACCACGCGCAATGCACCATGACATGAACGCACGCATGCAGTTATTCACGCGTCTTCCTGCATCTCCGTGTAATGCAAGACTGCTGTCATTTGTGAAATTTAAGTTTTCGTGCAGTTATTCACGATTTTGCGGCACGACGAAATAAACGATAGAGCATAATATGAAACGATAGACTACGCATGCAGTTATTCACGCGTCTTCCTGCATCTCCGTGTAATGTAGTAATGATGTTACACCTGCCATTAGTGGTTCAACCGTAACGTTATGAAGCGATGAAAATACTTTTTGTAGGCGAAGAAAACAATAATAATGACTTTATTCAATAATTGTGACGCAGATGATACAGAAGAGCATACACAGCAACAAAGGAATTATTGAATAAAGTCGTTATTTTTGTTTTCTTCGCTTACAAAAAGTGTTCTCATCGCTTCATTACGTTACGGTTGAATCAGTGATGGAGTATTCTGACGATGTCTTTCATACTTTTCTGGACCTTGACACTGTTGTTTATTTGGCAGTCAATGGGACAGTCACAGGCCTCCCGGTTTTCATCCAAAATATCTTAAATTGTGTTCCGAAGACGAACAAAGCTTTTACGGGTTTGGAACGACATGGGGGTAAGTGATTAATGACTAAATTTTCATTTTGGGGTTGAGTATCCCTTTAATGTTGCATACAAGTGATTAACAAATACTTTTAAACTATCCACCAAATGATCATTTCTTCCTTACAGTGTTGTTAGTTAACAATAATGCCACCTCATAAATGATTTAGTGAGTTAATGCCTAAAAAACAACATTTTAATTTTGGCATATACTGTAATTTCAATAAATTAATCTATATAATATTCTATATGTTAATGTGTTTTAATCCAGTATTGATTAAAAAATGTTCAAACTAGAACCAGTATGACATAAACGTTAAAATGTGTGCCACGCTTGTTTCCACGCTTTCTTCCAGCTCGTCAGTCTTATCTGCGGTGGACTTTTGAGAAATAGCACTTCAGAAATCAGAGTGCATTGTGGGTACAAACAAGCGAACGATTGCAGGGAATTAAGTTGTTCACTCAGATTTCAGACACAAAATGGCAGACATCTGAAACAGTGCACTATATAGGGGATATGGAGCAGGTTTGGACAAAACACTTGATTAGCTTGTTTAATTGGGTTTGATTAGGGTTCATTTAGGGGGTCAACTCTGCAGGACAGTGGTTCTTGAGGGCCAGAGGATGTTAAAAGGTGGTTACTTACTAGCATAATTCAAAACTACCCACCTCCCTGATATCTGTCTATGATCTGCTGTCCTTACCTTGAAGCTGTCCACTCCCACTTCCTCAAACGTCCCAGATATGGACATCCCGGCACAATTCACCAGCATGTCCACAGGACCCAGCTTCTCTTGAGCCTGTGTACCAAACACAGCACACAGTGAGCAACCTCACCGCAAACCATCTGAAGAAAACATTAATAACTGTTAATGCTTCAAAACAGCGACCAGAATAAATGCTGACATACGATTCTCATAAAATGGTAAACATACTTGTTTTATGACACTCTCCACCTGGTTATAGCCTTTCGACACATCAACAGAAATGCAAAGCACCACCTAGAGGTGATCATAACAATAATAAGACGTTGCATGCCAATTTAAGACGTTGATTTTGAGAACAACATCCCAAAAATAATACTTTTAAAGATGTGTGTATATATATCAAAGAAATACATACCTGCTTATCATTTATGGCACATTTCTCCACTTCTTTCTTGGCTTGAACCAGTTTGTGCTGTAGAGAAACAAGTACACCAACAAATATTTAATAACATCCAGTGACAGTAATAATTATTACGTGTAAACCATCGTTCAAAAGTTTGGAGTCAGTACTCTTTTTTTTTTTTCCTAAAATAAATTTCTACTTTATAATCAGCAAGGATGCATTAAATTGATCAAAAGTGACAAAGACATTTAGAATGTTCCAAAAGAAGATAAATGCCGTCTGTTTAACTTTCTTTTCATCAATAAATCCTGGAAAAAAAAAAGTATCACATCTTCCACAAAAATATTAAGCAGTTCAACTGCACAGATGATAAATGTTTCTTGAGTACCAACTTATATTAAAAATTATTTCTGGAGGATCATGTGACACTGAAGATGCTGAAAATAACTGGCATTAGAAAATATATTACAACTGAATACAATTCTTTTAAATAGTAATTAATACAATTATTTAAAATCGAATGATTAATTCACAATATTAATGTTTTTACTGTATTTTTATGTAAGAAAAATGAAGCCTTGTTGAGCATAAGATCTTTTTTTCCTCAAACATGTGAACTCTAGTGTATACAGTGACTGACAGATGATATCCAGTGACATTCACCTATTTTCATGTTTGACACCGTAAAGATGCTCTGACACAATCAGTACCGTATAAAGCGATACACAAATAAAGGCTGACCTCATCTCGTGCCACCAGAGTGATGAAGGCACCGTGTTTGTAGCATTCCATGGCAATGCACTTCCCGATCCCACTGCTGCCTCCGGTCACCTGAGGATGGACAGATTTATTACAAACCAATCAAGTCATGGTTCATTTATTTTACTAAACTATGCAAACAGCACTAAGAGAAAGAGAAAGAGTTCAAACACAATCATTCACCAGGTAAAAGCACCAGACAAGACAATTAAAACGAAGCGATTATCTACATTGCACTACGTTGCACTTTAATGTGCATCTGTTCTCATACAGCAGTTAGAGAGTGCAGATATAAAAAATCCTGTTCATATTCACCATAAATTGAATTTTAACAATAATGTATAAGAGTGATGGTTTCAATCATGACTTGCCTACTGTATCATATTTGATACGCAAATAAAGCCTCTAAAGGATCAACTAGATCAAAACATTTTTGAAAAAGCTACACGATCTACTACATGCCTTCTGTTGTCTGACTGATAGTTTTGACTTTCTAGTAAGTAAAAGTCCTTTTAGTACAATTGTAAAAATGTCTATCTTCAGGTCGTGGTTCATGTTTCTTTTTGCTGTGAAATCATTACTGATTAAAATAACAAATTGCTAACTTTTTTGTCTAAAGGTTCAATAAACGGATGCATAAAAAATAGAGAGAGACAGATGTTTTTTTTTTGACTTTCATATGTTAGGTTTTACAGGGTTAAAAACTGAAGAATAATAAAGAATTTTAATATGTATATGCACAACACAAATGGAAACTGAATTAATTCTGATGTCTCTATCTACATGATCAACTGCATAAAGCATAAACTCATGAAAACAAGCATTTTATAAAAAAAGATGTGCAAAATATCATATGAAATCGTCAAAGCTGTCCCTTTAAAACAAGATAGGTCTGAGCTCTTGATGAACTATGAACCACAGCAAATGCAGAAACATGCAGCGCTCGCTTGAAAAGGTCCACTGCCCTGGAACAGATGGTTGCATAACCAGTACAACTACACTTATTTGGCCTCCAGTGAAATATGAACTTTACATGAATATTAGTGAATTTGATATGCATCTGCAATCTGAAGCAATAACAAATATTTTAAGCAAATGCACATCTGCACTGGTGCAATATGAGCCACGTGACACATTATGAATAACTATCAGTGATCATATATATATATAGTATCAGTTCAATGACAGTTAATGCAATTAAATTATGCTTTTTCGATAGATGGACAACCTGACTTATTGACAGCCACCTTATAGCATTCGTTTCTTGTTCGCTTGGTTATTTCTGATGTTGGGAGATCTGTGTGCTGTTAATTCGAACAGATTTATAAAAGAGAGTTATATGAGCTTACCACCACATGGGCCCCGTTCAGTTTGAGAGGTTTGGGGCTTATTAACGGGGATATCATGTACAGCAGCAGCACGAAGACCACGATGAAAGCAGCCACTAACGTTACCAGGAGCATAACGAAAGGCAGAAGCAGCCAGTTGAAGGAGAGCCAGTGTGAGAGCGTGGAGCCGAGGGCCTCCTCGGAGGACATGGGTCAACCTGATGCTGCTGATGTTAGCTCACAAGATAAATCTTCAATTTCAGGCACTCCCCCGTCTCGCGGACAGAAGATAGCAGGTCTTCGGACGAGTCGTTTATGCGCTTTTATTATCTAATGATGTGTTAGAGGGTCGGCTGGTAGATTAAACACTAATTTCAAGTCGTGAGACTGCAAAAGCTAACTCTGTCCGTTCACTACATGAACCAAAACACAGAATCTCTGCACTTTGAATGAGATGCTGGCTGCGTTTGAGCGTTGGAATTATGGGAGTTGTAGTTTTTGAAAACCTCCGATTACTGCGTTAGAATACGAATTGTGCAGAAAATTGACTACAAGTTCCAACATTCTTTACATAACTGTCACTTTCCTAATTAGCGTTAAAGAGCATTGAAATGCTACTTTTTTAAATTTGATTCAAACATAAGCCCTTTATCCGCCTTCAATGACGTGTTATTCAACCAGCGATGAAAAATATAAATAAATAAAAACACAGAACTGACAGGCAATGAGCGTTTTAGGAGTCTGTGTGATTTGAAAACATTCGCATTAAAGTAATAAATAAGTCAAGTTAGTTTCATTTCAACCTTTATTTACACGTGGATATTAAAATGCACGAGATACACCACTTTTAAACTGTCTGGAAACCATCTGTTTAACAAGACATCCTTAAAACAAACCAAATATATTTTTTCTATATTGTTATTCTAATAGTACAATGTCTTATAGGTTTTTAAATGGCAAACCAAACACCCTATGAATGCATAGGGGCTGCATACAGATTGATATATGTGTTTGAAAAAAATTTTATGAAATGTGCAAATATCATCCAATCATTCCCAAACCTTCTGCTTATAAAAACAGTTATATAGCCATCTACAAGCATCAGTATTTGTGCATCTATGTGTGTGCGGATTGAGAGAGAGACAGACGATGTGAAGAAGGCACACTGTGTGCTGAGCCTCAGCAAGTGAACTTATAACGAATGTCCAACATCGGCCCCTTGAACACATAATGTAACTCATATCTCAGTGAAGGAACAGCACATTTTACAGTAATATACTGAAAGTAACAATGTACGTGGAGACAAAACCATATGTAGTATATGAGCGCCTGAATTGTTAAATGCAGATCTCTAAGTGTTGTGTCAAATGCCAATGCACAGATTCAAAGCATGACTTTCTCAAACGAGGAGGAAAACACCTGCAAAGTCTACACCTGCACCCAAAGAGGTCTTTGCAACAACAAACAAGAGCCATTTAAATGGTTCATCTCCCACAAAACAAAGCTGGAAAATCTTCACGTGTCGTCAAAACGTAACTTTTGTCCATTCAGATTTATGTGACTGTAAGCAAAACTGACATTAGTATTACTTCAGATGCTTAGTCACCGCATAAAGGAACGAATTTAAATTGCTTATTGATTTACAGCACATCTGTTGTAGGTCCTGCTGACTGTGTTGATCATAAAAAGCACAGATAATTATTATTAAGACCGCTTATTAATGATAAAAGATGCATGATGGTCACTAGGTACTGCAGGCGGAGCAGCTATTATTAAGATGTGAAGAAAAACTGAGGTGGGCGTGAAGAGATACACATTTCAAATTACATCTAGGCTTTAGCCTGAGCTGAGGGGGCTCGTGGGTCAGAGGAAGAGCATGGGTTCGGAAGGAAGAAAGGGGCGTGTGAAGGGCAAGAGAGAAGACGTTACAATCCCAATCTGTGTGCTTTGGTTTGGGGAGACCGGCTCTGTTCAGCCCTCCTGTCCAAAGTCCTCTGTGAACTTTTTCAGCTTCTCCAGATCCTGCTCGTTGACGGTGGGCTTTGTGTTGGCGAGAGACCTCAGCATGTCCGACTGTGGGTATGAACAGGGCACAATGAGGAATTGATAAAAGTACCATAACAGTCTATTAAATTAAAATAAATAATAATAATAAAAATACTATAAAATAATAATAATATAGCACGTCCCGAGTTAGAGTGACGGCTTGTGGGCCTATCAATAAAACGCCCAAAATAAATAAATAAATTAATTAATTAATAATAATAATAAAAGAAAGAAAAAAAAAACTAAAAACAATATTCATCGTTTTGTTATTTTATTTATTTTAAAATGTTTTACTAATTTTTACTTTTTTTATTAAATACTAATAGTATTAATATTTCTTTTAAAACACACACACACAAAAAATTACACCTTCTGCTATTATTATTCTGTTGGGTTGAACCATTCAAAGATGCTATACAAACAGATAAACCACTGTTCTTCATTTATATGAACAAATATACAGTAAAAACAGTATTATTATGAAATAATATTACAATATAAAATAACCATTTTCTATTTTCATATTTTCAAATGTCATTTAATCCTGTGATGCAAAGCTGGATTTTCAGCATCATTACTCCAGTCTTCAGTGTCACATGATCTTCAGAAATCATTTTTATATGCTGATTTGCTGCTCAAGAAACATTTCTGATTAATAGCAATGCTGAAAAAGTTAATGTTTTCGAGGAAACAGTGATCCATCTCTGATGAATAGAACATTCAAAGCAAAGCATTTTTTATTTTCCAACATTAGAAAAGTCTTTAAAGTCACTTTTGATCAATATAATGTGTACTTGCTGAATAAAAGTATTAATTTCTTTAAAAAAAATAAAAAAAAATCTTCTTGACCCCAACATTTTGAACAATAGTGTACTTTATATATTTGTAAATAAAGCAGAACACATTTCTGATTTCCCTCATTATGTAGAGTCACTCATTACAGGGCTTTCTTCAGTAAGACCAAAATAGCTTGACACTGGAACCTTAGAGCACTTGTAATGACCACGACAATAATCACACACTGTATTAAGCACAGTTAGTATATACTGATGGTGTAAAAATATGAAAATAAAACCATGCTCACCATGGAAACGATTGGCTCCAAAAGTTTCTCTCCAGGGACGTCCATCCATGTCATTTCTACAGCCTGTGGATCACCTGGGGAGCAAGGGGTTAAGAGGTCATCGACTATGACATTCGGGTCATTCCTTGATGATCCTCGTACCTAATGAAAGAAAAGATAACGGTTACAATTAGAATTGCTGAATATTTCATTTAAGACTTATTAATGTTATTAATATTTACTCCGAGTCAGTTTCTTGAAGTGTTGATGTACTCGGTGTCACTGAGGACTCACCCGTTTGAAGTGTGTGGCGGACTGAACCTTCCTGACGGGCTGCATGAGGGCGTCTCTGACGATGACGCTGACGTCAGCTCCAGAGTAACCGTGCGTCTTCTTGCCCAGAGTCATGAAGTCTGATTCGGTGAGACTGTTCGGTGTGCTGCCCAGATTCAGCTTGAACATGAATCCGCGAGCGTGCTCTTCTGGCAGAGGAATGTAGATACGTTTCTCAAATCTAAACACAGCACAGAAGATAAACGATGAACAGCTACAGACTTACAGTTAAAGAGTGACAGGTGCACACACACTCACTCTCTTACCACTTTTCCCATATTAAAATTTTGGATAATAAATCTATTTAGTATATATTTATTGTGGTTTATGTATGTTTGATTGCGAGCCGAGTGGTTGAACTAGGTATTGCAGTCCAAATTCAAAATATTGGAGAGGGTTATTTTCACCCGGCCCCTCCTCCTCAGATGCAGGTTGACAGATCAAGGACACAAACAGGAACAAGCACACTTGACGATGAATGAAATGAAATACGCTGTGTTTCTGCCAACTGGCAACCCTGGGTGCCGAAATACAATTGGGTAAACTGGCAGTGGGCGGGTTTCACAAACCAAAACAACAACAGACATTCTGGCCCGGAACGCACATTTTCAAAGGAGAATAACTGACTGTAGCATTGTTTTTCAGATAAACAAGTATGTTAACTTCGCATGTTTCTTAAATATCTGCAAACATATTATGGTATTTTCATGCTTTAGCAGAGTCAAAATCTTACATACAGCACCTTTAAGATTCTTCTAGTCACTACCCTTTGTCTAGGTCACAGGTCTAGGTTAAAGATGCGGGGCTCCAGACAAAAAGAATGATGTGATTGCAAAGCAATCAGGAAAAAAAATCATTACATGCAAATTTATTTAGTCGCCAGTGGCGATCTCAGCAAAAACTTCACTCACAAAATAATATTTTTGGAGTAATTTGTGGAGATTTTTAAAAATGCTTTTAAAAATCTCTTGTGCTCGACAAGGCTGTATGACATTTAAAGTCGTATATTGTGATATTGTGGGATGTTTTTATTTTTTTAAACAATACATTGTATTTTGTTATATTTAGAAATGTTATTTTTTTCTGTAATTATTGTTTTATATTTAGTAAGATTTATCTTATGTACAGTTACACTTTAAAACATAAATGTTTATATAATAGACTGATTTGTGCTTAAGAAACATTTCTTATAATTAAAATCGAAAACTGTATTGTGTAAATCGAAAACTGTAAATAATTAAAAAAAAATTATATAATATATATAATATATACTATATTATATATATATATATATATATATATATATATATATATATATATATATATATATATATATATATACACACACATACATACACATATACATATATACACACATACAGATGTAGATATTTCATAATAACATTCCACGTGATTCATTGTGATTCATGCTGTCTGGCTCACAATAAACAACAAGAGTTGAATAACCTGTTCTAGCCAATGTCTCTCGCTGATGTCATTCAATCATGATGCATCACACTAACACATAGTCTAATGAGATCATCTTTAACTGATAATCACTCCACTCCGACTCTTCTCTTTCAGTTTTCTCATAGTAATTCAGTCACTCATAAAAACAAATTATTACCGTCTTCTGATGGCAGAGTCCAGCGTCCAGGGGATGTTTGTGGCTCCCAGCACCAGGATCCCTTCATTGTCATTACCAACACCTATAAAGACATTATCGTATTAGACAGGATTCATGGTTCATTAAAACGCCATAACAAATACTAACATGATAAATAAGTGTTTTTAATATTACAATAATGTGATTTTTATCTGTATTTTTTGTCCTGATAAACAGATCAGATTTAGACAAATATGTACGATTTTGATTATAAGATCACTGCTGATCCGGAATGCATTTCAGACAAACACAGCCTAGTCAATAACTCAACAGTTTCTTTAATGTGTGTTTAATTAGGATTGGACCAGGAGCAGGATTTGACATCTCTGTAACAGACGACAGTAACAAGGCTCACCTTGCATCTGAACCAGAAACTCGGTCTTGATTCTGCGAGCCGCTTCGCTTTCATTCTCGCTCCTGGAGCCGCAGAGTGAATCTATCTCATCGATGAAGATAATAGAGGGCTTGTGCTCTCGGGCCAAAGTGAACAAATTCTTCACCAGCCTGAGATAAGAAAGGAAACGTTTAGACATCGCATGGCATCACTTTAACCATTTAATCAGGTGACAAGCAACTTTAACTAATTAAAACTCTAGATCTCACACTGTATCATTTTCCTAAAAAAGTAGAGAATCTGAAAGTGTGGCCATGAAAACTAATTTCATTTATAGGTCGGTGAATTTTCTCTGTACCAAATTCTGTTCACAGATCCCACAAAAAAGCTGCACTTAAATAGATCTGCTCAGTCTGGAAATATAAACACAGTAAGTTGACTTGCATTCTGTGTAAATGAAATAAGTCAGTCATTTTAAAGGGATAGTTCATGCAAAAATGAAAATTCTGTCATCATTTACTCAAGCTGTTCCAAACCTGTGTGAGTTTCTTTCTTCCGTTGAACACAAAACATATTTTGAAGATTGTTGGTCCCCATTGACTTCCATTGTATGAAAAAAACCAGCCACCAGCAACTGTTTGTTACCAACATTCTTCTAAATATTTTCTTTTGTGTTCAACAGAAGAAAGAAATTCAGACAGGTTTGTAACAAGTGGAGAGTGAGTAAATAATGACAGAGTTTTCATTTTGGCATGAACTATCCCTTTAAATGGTCATGACGCAAACAGTGAAAAAATCTGAAGGCTCCTGTATATAATGATTTGCACAGAAACCGCAGCTGTCTATGCAGTTTTACACATCATGGCACTTTTTTATTCCATTACTTTGTATGACATATACTGTGTAAATAAAAAAAGTTATTAATAGCTGATTTGAAACCTGTGATTATGCATTTCTGAATCAACATTTCCCCTCACCAGATACAGTATTGTTTACCGATTGTAGCCTGATGCTTTAGAAATGCCTGTACTCTTCACATTTCAGTGTAAATTATTACAAAACATACATTTCATGAAACATACAAAAATTTGGTGTGTTGTCTGAGCACTGTGCTTATCTGCTGAAATTAAAATCTGAGAAATATACAAACGTAAAGCGGTAAGCAAGAACGTCTGAACAGTAGCGAAGCTGAACACAAGAAAGACACTTAAACTGCTAAAACAGCTAAAGGTAACCGGCGCCATTCCTCACAAGACTCACTTTTCACTCTCTCCCAGCCATTTAGAGACCAGATCAGAGGAGGAGATGGAAAAAAAGGTGGAGTTGTTGGCTTCTGTCGCGACTGCTTTGGCCAGGTAAGATTTACCCGTTCCAGGAGGCCCGAAGAGAAGGATGCCCCTCCAGGGAGTTCTTTTACCTGAGACAGAAATCATTTGTTTTATTAGCGGTCTTCTCTGTCAACAGTTCCTTTTACTGGGTATTGGTACAGTTGCAGTTTTGATATACCCATACTGCCACTGCTGACCACTAAACACTTAAAGAGGATATAACACACACAGTTTCACCCGATCTCATGTTAATCTTGAGTACAATTGCATCCTTCAATTCCGCACTGGGGCCATGTTTGAAAAAAACATTCTGGAACTTATATAAACCTGGAAGGAGTGTATTTGGCACAGAAATGTCATATATTGCATAAAAATAGTTTTTTGAAATTTTGTGAATGCTTAGGGTGTGTTTACATTTTTTTATGTGTATAAATAACTCAGAATGCATGAAACAGCATCAGACCTCCCCTTTCATTAAACTTCAAGAGTGTTGTCTGAAAGCAGTATCCCATTAGTTGATAGTGATATAGCCACTTGCCTGTGAAGAGATGTGGGAATTTGATTGGCAGAATGACGGCTTCTTTCAAAGCCTCTTTGGCCCCCTCTAACCCGGCAACATCGTTCCATTTAATATTCGGCTTCTCCATGACAATTGCTCCTGTGATAAAAGATCAGACAATTAGATTCAATATGTGTTACCAAAAAAAAAAGTAAGTTTGTTTATTTAGAAGGACTGGGAATAACTTACCTGAAAGTTGATTCTGAAATTTCTTTTTTTCTGGGTCTTCTTCTCCATCACTCTCATTCCTAGGGTTAAAAATACAATGGGAAATCATTTTTTTTAAATACTTTTATTCAGCAAGGTCACATTCAATAGATCAAACGTGACACTAAAGCTATTTATAACCTAACAAAATATTTCAAATGATGTCTGTTCTTTTGAACTTTCTATTCATTAAAGAAAGCTGAAATAAACCATTTTCAACATTGATAATAATCAGAAATGTTTCTTGAGCAGCAAATCAGCATATTAGAATGATTTCTGAAGATCGTGTGACACTGACGACTGGAGCAATGATGCTGAAAATACAGCATCACAGGAATAATTTACATTTTTCAATATATTAAAAAAGGAAACATTTTAAATTGTAATAATATTTCACAATATCACGGTTACTACATTTCTGATCAAATAAATGCAGCCTTGGTGAGCAGAAGAAACTTCTTCCAAAAATCTATTCAACCCTAAACTAACTAACGGTTCTATAAATAGCATAACTGCAAAGGGGGAAGTTCACTGTCTCAGTTGCTAACACGGCTTTGCATAGACACATGAGAACACACGCTAGAAGTTAGGAATATGCAAAACCACTTATTTTCAAACATGGGCTGAATGATCAAGCCCTGTATAACTAGGGTCCATCCGAGCCAGATTTGATTTATTTTATTATAATTTTTTTTTAAAGCATGGCATTCACACCAGACATGCTATTGTGTTCAAAACCAATTAGCAGTTAATTAATCTTGATGTTTTGATTCACAGAAATCAAGTACACATTATAAATGAAAGCATGTATATGTCTGTATGTATTCAGTGAACATCCACGGCACGCACCCTTTGTCACTGGACTGCGACTCCTTCACTGGTTTCGCTGGGGCTTTCTCTTTCTTCTTCAAGAACTCTTTCAGCTTCTCAGCCCGGTCTAAATATTCAGCACATTTGGCCCGAATGCTTTGTTTGGCCTTATCACCCTGTGCTTCATCTTTATTAAAAAAAAAAAAAAAACATAGTTAAAGATATAGAGTTGTGTCAAATGCTGTAATGTCTTCTCGTTAACATACTGATGAATTAAAATCCTAATTATAATGCTAAAGCAATACATACGAACATTCAGCAAACTATTATAGTCTGGATAAAAATAAATCGCAAGACAGGAATAACATTCTTGATGTTGAAATCATTCTATTTTACCGACAGACATAAACATACTTACATTTGACAACATGCAGAAAATATTGAACAGCATGCTGATATAGACGCAGGGCCTCTTCGTAGTTTTCAGCCTTGTCCTCCTGAGCTGCCTTACTGGCCAGATCTATAGCTTTCTGTTTGGTAAACAGCATTGTTATTAATGCAAATACAATGTAGCTATTAAGTAATCAACACAGGTTTATTCTGACAGTCACAGTAACATGAAAGCACATTAATTAGACACTTCAGGACACCCTAATGCGACATCTACCCTCCACATAAATATGTGAACAATGTGCCAAATATTAATAGATGTAAACAATCTATAAGTGCATTCATAGAAGCACAAAACACAATGTATAGCTGAACTTTAAAGCAGATCATGATCAAAACCAACACATAACTGGTTATTGTTAGCTCACCTGATCTTTACCTGCTAACGTCGTTGTCTGATTAATATCTAAACTGCTATTTATGATCTCACGCACAATCATTAGAGGTTTGTTAGTGTATTTAGATTATATATGACAGAAGTTTGAAGAAAACACGAGGAGGCTCGTAAAACACGGGCGACAACTTCTTCACTACAAAATAACTGCCTTATATTTAAAATATGAATTTACAAATACGATTACACTTAATATTTATCTTAATTTAGTTCGTAAGTTAACATTCTTGCTGTCGGTTTGATAAACTGTGAGATCATTTGTTTGCCAACTTACCTGCAAGTTGTTGTTGGCAGCCATAAGGGCTGAAAAAATCAAGAACGAACGGCGTTTTGGAAAAATTAAGACAAGTGATATATGAACTAACTGTCGCGGTTTCACAAATAAACAACGAGGGTTGTAAGTTTGTGATTTTTCGATACTTATTTTTGAGATCGGAGTATAACAGAGGAGGAAAAACAACTTCCGCATAAAAATGTCGAATGTCACTTCCGCCTTCACGCTCACGTGTTCCAAAAAAATGTCGTGCGTCATACGGGAAAGACACGCCCCCCCAAAAAAAACAAGTCATTCCTACGTAATAAAAGTTATACTTGGCATATATTCACGATTTTAGTAGATAACAACATGACGGATTCTCTCAAAAAGTATAACTGCGTGATCGGAAATAAACAGATGTTATACAAATCATTGGCAACATTTGATGATAATATTTTGAATGTTTAAAGTGATTATAGTTAGGCCTACTTAAAGACAATTAATTTGATTATTTGATTATCTGCGAGACTGGGGCTAGTTCTGAATACACAAATGCTTGCTTTCTATTATGGTTTTGTGTTGATGTTGAGTTTTCATACCATCAAAATATTTCTGTAATATCTGTTCAGGAAATAAGTGAACACAATAAAACCTCTCTGGCTAATTTTAAGGTGTTTTTAATTTTTCTACATTTTTCAAATGTAGCCTAAGTTGACGTGTTTTCATTTTATCCAATTTAATAATGAAAATTTCCATTTCGGCCAAAACATTGAATTTATATTTTTGCAATATATTACATTAACTTTTAATTAATTATGCACCTGGCATGTCAAATGAATCATTCTCCTCAACAAATTAGACATTTCTCAAAAATATTATTAGATATTAATATTAATGACAGGCTTCTTATCTTGTCAGTAAACAATATTTCCCAGCACACCCTGAGAATTATTCACTGTAATAAAAGTGTGACGACTAAAAGTCTCCTCTGTAGTATCATATTGGTTTAAAGTGACTAGAAATCTGCACATTCACATCTAAACAGGCCAGTGTGTTACTATAGTGATATAGCTACCAAAAGTCTGAAGTCATCAGTGAGATAACTGAGCTATAAACAAGTGGTTCCACTGTCAAACCAAAAGGTCACCTACAGTATCATTGCTTACACATTATATTGCAATATGACAGGCTAGTAATAAACAAGATCAAGGTCTTCAGACTCACTAGAAACTTTGAGGCGAGTATGTTAGAGCAGGTTGCTGCTTCAGAACCATGTTGTGAACACCAGACACCACAGTAAACAAAATAATAAAGCGTATTTATGAAAGGAATACAAAAATAGAATGAAGTGTAGCCAAACATGATGAAAGTATTAAAAAAGAATACATGCTCCAATAGCTTTATAGTCAACATGATGTACCCTATGCACATTATTCAAAAGAAAACTATAAAACTTGATATCACCAAGCCCTTTTAATTTACTCCCATCACTTAAAACCACCAGTACAAATGCAAACAGCATTTAATTTTCACTTTAGTGCAGTAAATGTAGGCAGCTGTGAAATATTAAATACAGTCAGTGGATTTAGATGAGGACGTTCCATTTGGTAGATTTAAGGTTTCTGTGCACTCTCAAAAAAAAAAAGGTACAAAAGTCATCCCTGGGGCGGTAACTTTTCAAAAGGCACACCTTTGTACCTAAAGAGTCCATATTGGTAGCTTAAAGGTACATATTAGTACAAAAAATTGTACATATTAGTACCTAAAAGGTACAAAAGTGCCCCAGTGACAGCTTTTGTACCTTTTTTTTCTGAGACTGTGCACAGTTTAGTTGCATCTCTGTAGGAAGTGGAAGCAACACAAACTCATGAGAAAACTGTGGTGAGTTTTTATAAAGTGATTCACTTGGAAATGTGTTATTTATTTTTTTTTAAATGTGAGTTTGAAGTTCCTCCACTTACCCCACTCCTAAACCTAACCATCAGTGGGAAATAAGCAGATCGTATGAAAATGCACGACTGAGATCATACAAATTAGGGTACAGTCACATTGACTGTTCTTTGACAAAATTTAATGTAATCCAGACACTTCAATAGAAATCTACGCAAGCTGGGATTTCACATGAGAGTGAACGATGCATGCAGATTTATGACTTCTGTGTCAGCTGTGATTCATACATATTGACAATACACAATGGAGCTTTTTGCCAAAGAAATGTCACCAAAAGTTCATTAATGTGACTGCACCTTCAGCCATCAATTCTACAAATAGTTACAAACTGGTATGAGAATGTGTTGGTTGTGTATGGTGTTCAGTGTAAATCTGAAGTCATCAGTGTAGTGACACACCAAGGAATTTAAAGTTGTGAAGTTGCCACTCCTATTGCCACATCTCTGAGAGATACCAGTGGTTACAGGGACATACTGAGGCCCCTCAGGGTCCCTTGCACATCCCACAAACTAAGCAGAGGCCATGGCTAAACACTGCATTTCAGTATCTGTCATAATCTGATAATACTGCTAGGTCTAAACTTTTACGTAAACCTAAAAAACAGAAAGCCAACACCCTGAACTTCGAGGACAATAGCTTCCAGTGAAAGAGTATCTAATTCGTCACTGACTAATGGCAGAACAACCACCTCACCTGCCTCCCAGAGACTCAATTATTATATTAGACGTTAAATGAAATAACCAGAACCTGAGATCAAGCGGTCAAAGTTTTGCTGATAAGCATTTCGTCAACATTGTTTTTACTGTTTGACGAAACATATATTAGTGAGTGAACAAAGACGTATTCATTTCCAGCATGTGTTAATAAACTGCTGTAGACAGGCGTTTTTATGAAGACTGCACATGATTTATCTGAATATTTACGTTTTTAAAAAGTGCGACTCAATCCATTGCTTGGACATATTCATAAATACACAAAGAGACAGTGATAGTTTTATAGTAACCTCTTTCTTATCAAGACAGTCTTGGAGCTCTTCGGCTCTGTCCAGATACTGCTTACACTTATCTCTGATCTTCTGATTGCCCTCCTTACCCTGTGGTTCACCTGAATGCGTGGAAACAAAGCGTTAAAATGCCAAGAGGCTTGAACAGACCGTTGCACATCGTTGTGAATAGGTTAATCCTATATTTATGCCACACTATGCACTTACGTTTTATTATATGCAGAAAATATTTCACCGCATGTTGATAAGATTTAACAGCCTCCTCATAGTTTCCAGCCTGGTCCTCTTGTGAAGCTTTGTTGGCTATGGCTATAGCTTTCTGTAAAATGAAGCATGTGCAATTGTACTTATATTAAGTAAGTATAATCACACCAGTCTCAAATTTAAGACGATACATTTTCACAAGGTGAGGTAAATACATCATAAGCCACTATGCAGAGATTTAAAAGCATAAATGTATTTAAGTACCATTACATATAATGTAATAACATTTAATATTAAAATATATAATAATGTGTCAATTAAATGCATTTTAAGTGATCTTTCAAAAATCATTGCACATATAAAGTTGTTTATGACTAGCATAGTTAAATAATAATAATTATTATTATTATTATTCAGTGCAAGTTAACTTTAACAGAGAATTAAGATGAATATGCACATAATTGAGTTCTAACAGAGCCTGAGATTATTAAAAAATCTAAAATCTAATATCTACAAGACATAAATCTATGACCATAATGTGTCTTCTCGTGACTATTAGTAAAAGTGCTTGTGAATATAATAAACCACACAAATAAGTTAAATACAGCAGTAAATATGAACTGCCTGTTCTTCATAAATGTTATATTTTGGGAGTCAGTGGAGCCTTGAAAACTCTTTCAGCTGTTCTCAGATGATCGTCACACTTCAACAGCAGAATATCAGCACTAGTTCTGAACTGATAATATCTTTTTAATGTCCGGAGTTATGATGACCGTGTCTCGAAACAAGAAGCTGCCCACCAGGACAGCATTATGAGCTTTGTTTTAAAACCGATAACTTGAATCACTTGACTCGAACTTCATTCATAAAGAATGACATTGTTTCCGAGAGTGCTGAATGTGAACATGGTTTCTAAACAGATTTTAAAAGAAAATGCACACGGATCTGCTGTTAAATATTACAAACTACAATACTCTTGTCAACGCTCACACTGCCTTGACATGTATTGATGATTTCTGTATGGATTTATTTACCTGTAAATTGGAAGGCTCCATGTGACGCTGATTTGTTGTGAAGTCTCTCTGTTCAGTTTCGGTATTGTCGGGTTTGTGAACACCCACTCGACTCATGACGAGAATTAGTGAGCAACACCAGAAACAGCGCCCTCTACAAAACACTTTTAGCTCAAATATATGAATGCCTTTAAAACCTGATTTGTTTATTATTTCGTGTTGTTTGTTTATCTGTGGAATAATAAGAAATGGGTTAAACAGATTTACACAGATGCTCAAATAATACTGTACTGTAGTCTTCTTTCTATTTTTAAATAAATTCAAAACACAATCCAAAAAATCCCAACTTCCTGCTGAAAAACCCCCACTTGATCATATCTGTGGCTGGTTATATAAACTGATTAGACTAGTCTTAAAAGTTAGACACCTGATTTTTTTTTTCTGCAAGACTAGTCATCATTTTTAAAAGTCAGTTACATTAAAAAATAGATAAAAATAGATTGATCTCATTTGAATCTGAAAAGTAAGACTGATAACCACTTCCCATCCATCGTTTTTTTTTACACCATAGTGAAATACACCAAAAAATATGTTTCAAATATATGTTTAAATAGCACAGCGCAAAGAAATATATTGAAATATATTGAAAAAATATTTCTGTTAAACTTTCAAATCTCAAAAAAAAAGGACATTTTATTTTTAGACATTTTGGACGATAGATAGATAGATAGATAGATAGATAGATAGATAGATAGATAGATAGATAGATAGATAGATAGATAGATAGATAGATAGATAGATAGATAGATAGATAGATAGATAGATTTCCACTTCACAAAAGATTCTATAGATTATTAAAATGTTCTACACACTAAGAAAAAAAATGATTCTTTTAAGAACTGTTCACTGAAAGACCCTTTGGGAGACACAAAATGTTTAAAAAAAAAAAAAAAAAAAAAACTTTTGGAAGCTTTATTTTTAAGAGTGTAAAAGGGTTTGAGGTAGCTGTGTGAACTCTCTTCAATAAGTCTCTTTAATTAGTCACATTTTACAGTAAAGTTCATTTGTGTGCAAAATGTGAAAGTAATGCATGTATTTTTCCAGTATAGTTAATTCCCCGGTATTCTAAATGTTATTGATCAGTTTCTTTTGGTTATTAATGCTCAAATCATCTGAAGAGAAGATCATGTTACATTTTTCTTTTGTTTAATATTAAGAGATGATTCAGTTGTGACCGCCAGGATAGTGGAGGGAGTGGAGATGGCATGTGATCATGCCATAAATATTGATGTTGCATTGCAAAACCACAACCACAGTTCAATTCAATGCAATACAAATCTTTTCATAGCAGTCACACTACTAATACTAAGAGCATGCAGTGTCTGAATAGAACTTGCAGTTATCACGTTCACCATCCAGGTTTTGAATACAAATCTTTTCATAGCAGTCACACTACTAATACTAAGAGCATGCAGTGTCGTCTGCATGATTTGGAGTGTCTGTCCAGCTGTTGGATGTGCAGTGACCTCACAGACCTCCACCAGGTCAAGAGCAGAGGATAATAGTTTCAATAGCATTTACATGCAACTTCATCAAAATCTGCTGAGAAAGATTACACACATCACAAAAAGTGCTTTTAGAATGATATTTTCTTTAGAAATTATATATTTTTTAGAAATGTTGATTTTCATAAGCCTCCATTTTGCAATTTAAGATTGTTTTGTTCTTGTATAATTTCTGAGTGATATTTTTAAATTGTTGGTTCATGAACACATGAAGACTTTGGATGTTTCATCACATCTTATATTTTTCAGTATCTCACACCATGAGTTTGAAGTGTTTAAATCAAGACAACACAAGGATCATACATTTCAGCTTTGAGAGTTTATTACATGTTAGATATCATATATTTTGTGAAGTGTTTTTGCAATGGAATTATTATTATTATTATTATTAGATAATTATTGACTCTGTTGTTTTACATATCTACTCATAATGTAAATATGGTCTATAGCAGGTGCAGTGCTTTTAAAGGCCGTTTATGTATTATTTAATTGTCTCAGACAGACTCTAAGTTGTAAACCATGAAAATCCCTCATCAGTGATAATTATTACCAGTTTTAAACTATGATAATTTAAACAAAGTGATAAATTGATTCAGCATTCAGTATTATTTACATATTTTTCCAGTATATGTAATTTCTTCATACATTCATACTTGTTTACTAACAACACAACAGTGTCAGATGTGTAAAGAAAACAAGGTAAAGATTTTTTTTTCCATTATGTGTAATTTTTAATCTGTAAACTGTAGCCTAATTTGGTCAAGTTACACACACACACACACACACACACACACACACACACACACACACACACACACACACAAAATAAATTAAAAAAAGTCCTTTCCACCACACATTGCTACAGCCAATACATCTTTTGAGATGTGGTGGAAATGTCACTTTCAGAAAACAGGAAAAAAAGACTGTCTGTGACACTGCTGGGCATTCTGGTAAAAGTGTGAAAAGTGTGTCCAGCTGTTTAACATATCTTATTATTATTATGTTATGTAAGAGTGTTCTAACTTGTGTTTTGTTAGTTATTCAGTGGCAATCAACTTCAATTATTATCATCTTCAATCAATTATTATCTCATTGCTAGTTTGTTTCTATGGTTATGCATTGTGTCATTGATTTTATCCACCTGCTCCTTGCTTAGTAATTTGGTCATACTGTATCCATCACTTTATCTATTCTCAGTTGTGTTTAGTTGATTGTTATTCTCCAGTTTCTCCTCTTTTGGTTTATTTTTAATAAAAGAGGCTGCTGTACATGGATTTGCTGCAACCCACTGTGACACTGTGACTTTTATTGATTGAATGCTGAACAGGAAGGCGCCTTCATTGTCAGTAAGTGAAATGAATTGGTTCATTCAATAGTGTCCACACATCAGCATTTAAACTCTCTTGACCAGTTAACCTTGTGATAAATGATGTTCCAGTAACGTCATCTGGATGAGGTAGCAGCTGTGGCTCCTGTTGAGGGATTCAGAGCAGGGCAATTTTCTGCTTTACTGCCCTCAGAGTACAGGCTAGCCTCTAGTAATTGAAAATCTCCTGAGATTAGAGGGGAAATGTAGTGGAAAACCAGAGAGAATGGTCAATTCAGTTCATTTAAAAGTCTTTATTGTTTCTGCTTATGCATGCATGCATCATGCTGTGGGTGTAGTGTGGTGGAGAATGAAGACACAGCTGTTTGAAGTAGAGTATTCTACATATAAACAATCTGGGGAATGGTGAATGAAGAATGGGAATCCAGTGCTCAGTGTGTGCTGCATGCCTGCTGGTATTTTGGAGTGTGCTGTAGTATACATGGTGTGCTGTTTAATTTACAGGAACTCGTCCAAGAAGAGGCAAGCAGGGCTGACTGAAGATATTAAGAAGATATTTTGAAGAATGCTGCCTGGTAACCAAACAGTTTCAGGTATAGCCATTGACTGTCATAGTATTTTTTCCATACTATGTAAGTCAATGGCTACCAGCAACAGTTTATTTCCCAATGTTCTTCAAATTACATGCTGTTTTGTACAACAGAAGAAAGAAACTCACAGGTTTGGAACAACTTAAGGGTGAGTAAATGATGACTGAATCATTCAAATTCAGTCCTGTCATATTTTTCCATATTTGCTGGGAAAAACACACACACATACACACACACACACACACAAATAAATAAAAAATAAAACACTGGGATACATTTAGACAAGAATCAGCTATGTCATGAATGTATTTTGTTAATAAAAGGTTGAACGAGTATTTTTAATAAATGTCAGATTAGAGCAGGTTGTCACATCAGTTGTGTGTGTGTGTGTGTGTGTGTGTGTGTGTGTGTGTGTGTGTGTGTGTGTGACAACTAGCCCCAGTCTCCCCTACATGAATGGCAAATCACTAACTTTGACTGAGCTGACGTCTAGAGAACACATGCTCCATGGCATTTGTGCAGGAGACATTCAATTTGATTCTCTTTCACAATAATAATTGAAAATTTCAACATATAATTTACATAAGAATTCAGACTCATCTGAGCTGGTTCATTTGAAATAAATCATGCATAAAACACCTACGACAGCTCGTATGGCGTTTGTCAAGTAGCACTGAATAATTCTCCAATCATGAAGAAATAGATTACTGTGGGATGATCACTTGGCTAGTACCGTCCCTGTCACTTCACAATTTGGAAGCTGGTCAGGATTGAGGGCAGGGAGGACTGAGCCAGAACAGACAGACACTTGAGGAAAGCTTCCTCCAGATCCCCCTGGAGACGTCAGAAGTCAAAGTTATCCTCTAGATAAACAACAAGCCCTGCCACACAGTGTTTTCCATGCTGTATGTGACGCTCTTTTAGATGCCCAACAAAAGCCTGAACTATTTTTAAATCTGAAGATTTTGCAGTCACTACAATTGGGCACAGCTTGTTTAAGACATGTCTATAGCAAAGAAGTGAACTAATTTTACACCATACAGTAGCTTTACACTATATGTGTTTCGTATTATGGGATTGTTCACCCAAAAAATATGTTTGAAAGAAAAAGTATGCAACCAAACAGCTGACGGTAGCCACTGACTTCTATAGTATTTATTTCCATACTATAGAAGTCAATGGTTACTGCCAGGTGTTTGTTTCCCAGCACTCTTCAAAATATATATTTTTTGTGTTTTGTGAATAAATGATGACTGAATTGTCATTTTTGTGTGAACTATCATGACAATTTATGGATCTTTACGGTCACTGGCCATGTTGAGCTGGAATACAGTAATTATAAAAGGCATATTTTTAGTTTCGTGTTCTTTGAGCTGTGTATAAAGTTTCCTGTGAAACCCAGCTTGCTTTGTGTCCAACATGTAATAAAAGTCTCTCTCAGATGTGACCTCTCAAAGCACAGAGTCGCAGAGTTTTCCTCTGCTTGTGCTGAAGTGGTGGAGAGTTTCCAAAACACTGTCAGCGTACCACAAGCTTCCTTTTAGGGTTATCAAACACCACAAAGAGTCCTCCCTTTTGTGTTAACACCATTTGAGGGATATGGCGTTGATTATTATTCAGTACAATTAAGCACACTTCTTTTTCGCAAGGGTCATACTCACTTATAATTGTCAGTAATACAACAATAATTATCACAGTTTTCAACTCTATATTGTGGATATATATAAAACACAGGGGTGTTGTGTGTAAATATAGTGTTTTTTTTTGTGGTGTTGTTGAAAATTTTTTTTTTTTTTGTTTTTTTTTAATATAGGAGAAGAGAAGCATTTTAGGATTTTTTTTAAGTGAAATGGAGAAGAATTTACACTATTTCTAGATCACTGATAAAATGTAAGCAAATGTGTTACATTGAGCATGTGAACTACTTTGAACAAAAATAGATTTCCATTTGTCTTTGCATCTTTGTCAGATCATGCTGGAATCATGCATGGATCATCAGGTTTTGCACAAACTAGTGGAGTCTCATGCCAGTTTCAGTGATGCTGCCATTAAAGTAAAAGATGGGCGTAACAAATACGTTTTAAACTTCTTCTTTTTTTACTGAGATTGTTATGCAGATAATATTATTTAATATATATTTATAAAAATATATATTCATAAATATTATATAAGTATATAATTTTTGTTTGTTTTGTAAAATCATTAATAAAAAATGTGGTGTAAGCTTTGTATAAACATGCATGTCATAATAGGGTAAGAGTTAATGTGTTGTTCTTGGTTGAAAGCCAGTGAAAGATAATTCATAGTGCGATTGCTTTAGTAAAATATTACACACTGACAATTCCAGTGATCGTATGTAGAGAAGACGCTGAAGACAGTTGAAAGGTCATCCATCTCACTATAAGGAGGAGCAGACGTTGTGGAGAGTGTTAGTATGTGTAGTGAGCATTTCTCTTCAGTGCTTTCTAGTGTAATGTCAGATACTGCATAAGAGCACATTTCGTCTGCTGGAGAGAGAGAGAGGGATGTGTGAGGAGGAACTGAGAGGCAGGACAGTCATGAGAAGCAGTCCTTCAGGAATACCAGTCTGAGAAACAAGATTTTGCTCAGGTAGGTTTGCTTTTCTTCTCCTTTTCCTTTCATCTTGTGTGTACAGCAATGAAATGAAATATATTAAACACTGATTTTCATTACAAAAACAAAAGTGTCATTTTTGTCTAACACTAACACAGACATTTTGAATCTTTGCAAACCAAGATTCTCATTTAGGCTTGTAACAAACTGGTTTAATCAGTTGAACATTTACATATAAATAAAATTAGCAAAGCATTTGAACTTTACATTGTTAGATGCAAATGTTAGATGCTTGCAGTGTAAAGTAGACATTTACTTTAAGTGTCAACTATTAAACTACTGCTATTTAGGGATTGTGGAAACCAGTTTTTATTAAATGAATGCTAAATTTATTTTATTTAAAAAGATAATTTTGTATGTGATAACATTTTGAACATCTGCCATCAAAGTGTTTATCTAGGGTTATCTATTACCAATCACGAAATAACTAAAAAATGCATTCCTACTTTTATTTTTTTATTTTTTATTTTATTATTTAAAGGATGTTTTAAAATGCCTTATTATTGATAATGCTAATATATCTATTACAAATGCTTAATATTTATCATGAATGCTTAATATGTAATGTTGTGTGTATGCATCTCTTTTTGTACATTAATACTAATTTACTGATAGATGTTTATTTTTAATGTATTCTGTTCTGCAAAGTTGTACTCCTTCGATATCATGTAGAAAGTTAGATTGTCTTCTAACAAGAAAAATATAAAATAATGTAAAATATCCAATCTGGAAATAAAGGAAGAAAAGGGTCAGCTTTAATTCAGCCTACCGAGAAGAAGAAAAAAAAAGCACAAAGCTTTTAAAGACTAAACTAAAATAAGATTAGATAAACTTCTCCAGCAGTGGTCCTAAACATCTTAGACAGGATTTCTTACAAACTGTCCAACTAATTACAATGATAACTAAAACAAACGTGCTTTTCCAGAGTTTATTTCCATCTTTAAGTACAAACTAAAAGTGAGTACAAACAGGAACTGAAATCTTCAGGCATTTAGATCTCCAGAAGCAGGACTGAGCACTATATATTAAACATCTCATACCATAAATGAATATGTTTATTCAGTTTGGTTTGGGTCTGTTTACTCTCATTTTAACTGAAAAGTATACAAGAGACCTACCTGTTACCACTTTGTTTGTTTCTTTTGTGCGCGTGGCACAGGTCCTGTTAAACAATGTTTTTGCACACCCAGTAACTGAAAAGTATACAAGAGACCTACCTGTTACTGTTCAGAATATACACTGGCCGAAACTATGGCACAGCGGTGGAAAAATAGACTGTAAAAAATATATGGACGTAGTGAGTGGGCGGAGCCGGCCATCACCATCTTGGCAGCGCGTCACCACGCGGCACTCCTGGATAATCGTAAATGGACAAAGAGGTGGGAGGTGGGCGGAGCTGGTTGCTGAAACGGTGGTGACAGCAGCGGCAATCCACCTCTCACTCAAGTGGTCACGCCCTTAATTATGCAGAACTTTAAGGCTCAATATAATTTAAACTGACGAGTTATAAAAAAGTTCACCCCCCTCACAGTTGTCATGAAGGGAAAAATTAGTTGTATAAACTAAAGCCACTTTTTGTACCAGGCTGTAAACATTTTTTCTGCTGTAAAGTAAAGCATTTTAACATGGGGGGTCTATGGGATTGACTCCCTTTTGGAGCCAGTCTCTAGTGGCCTGTCGATGAATCGCAGTTTAAGTCACTTCCGCGTTGGTTTCACGAGAGAGAGCAGGAGGCTGCCGCTTGGGTGGAACAGAAGTGCACTCTAGAAAATGCTGGGTTGTTTCAACCCAACTTTGGGTCATATGTGGACTAACCCAACTTTTGGGTTAAAAACTGAATGTAAAAATATAACCCAACGGTTAGGTTAGTCCATATTTGACCCAAAGCTGGGTTGAAACAACCCACCATGTTCACTTCACATACACACTGGACTATGATTTGACCCTGAAAAACTCAAATTTGTAGTCTGTAAGGTCTATACCACAGCTCTAAAGCATCTAAAACTAGAATCTTAATCAACTTAATTATATTTACATCATAAAATGTATCTGTTTTTACTGTATTTTTGATCAAATAAATGCAGGCTTTTTACTTTTGTTGTAACATCTGCAGGTAATTTCCTGGTGATAATCAATGATCCAGTACAACTGCTCGTCTCCAGACTCGCTGTACGCAGCTGTGAATGCATCATGGTGCTCCACCAGAGAGGACGACTGTCTCAACAGAACAGCGAGCCAGTCAGACCTCTGTCTGAGCCGCAGTGCTTACCTGGAGAAGCACCTGGGCCCTTGCCGTTCACCCTTCTTCCTGCCTATGTGCATCACCTACCTGCTCATCTTTGTAGTCGGCGTGCTGGGCAACAGCCTGACTTGTATAGTAATCGCCCGTCACCGTGTAATGCGCACAACGACAAACTACTACCTGTTCAGCTTGGCCATTTCTGACCTCCTTGTGCTGTTGCTTGGTCTCCCGCTGGAGCTTTATGAACTCTGGAGCAACTATCCCTTTCTGTTTGGCGTCGCTGGCTGCTACTTCAAAACCTGCCTATTTGAGACGGTCTGCTTTGCCTCTGTGCTCAATGTGACCGCCTTGAGCGCAGAGCGCTACAGAGCCGTGGTGCATCCTCTGCAAGCCAAACACATGGTGACGCACGCTCATGCCAAGCGCGTTATCCTTTTGCTATGGGTCGTCTCGCTGTTGTGTGCCTTGCCCAATACCAGTCTGCAAGGCGTGGAGATGTTAAAACCCCATTTTGGACTCACTTTCCCCGATTCGGGTGTGTGTACCGTGGTGCATGATAGGTGGATCTATAACTTGCTGGTGCAGGTGACGGCACTGCTGTTCTTCATCCTGCCGATGCTGACCATCACTGTGCTGTATGTGCTGATCGGCCTGCAGCTGCATCGAGAACGGGAGTGTTTTGATTCAAAGATTCGGCTCAATCAGGATGGGGTAAATCAGAGGGCACGCCATCGGCAGGTCACAAAAATGCTCTGTGAGTCCTGTTTCCCCTTCTACACCTGCTGTTGATATGCTAGTAAGGGTTTAAGCAGTGGTCTCCAACCCCAAAATAACAGAAAAATGAGTACAAAAATATTTTTGTACCTGGTTTTTTTGTTATTGTTATTTTCCAAAGCTACTGCGAAAGTGATAAAGAAAAACACATAACGCCCGAGTCTGTAAACAGGACGTTAAGGGATAGTCCACCCAAATAATTTTAATTACCCCATGATTTATTAAGGCTCAAGGCATCCTAGATGTATATGACTTTCTTCTTTTAGACAAATCCAATCGGAGTTATATATATATAAAAAAATGTCCTGACACTTCCAAGCTTTATAATTGCAGTGAATGGGTGCTATTTTTCAATAGTCCAATAGAAGTCCAATAAAGCGCATCCATCCAGCATAAAAAGTGTCCCACACAGCTACAAGGGGTGTTAATAAAGTCCTCCTGAAGCAAATCAATGCGTTTTTGTAAGAAACATGTCCATATTCAGAACTTTATAAACCGTAATCTCTAGCTTCCGCTAACTGTCGTACTCACGTTCACGAGAGAGTGGCGTTCCAGCGGATGACGCAGGATGTAGGCGTAGCACAAGCTCTGGTGAGATGTGATGAATGTGAAAAATTCGGAGGATTTTGATATAAGGCAAGAGGAGACTGGGTTTCCAGAAACTTTGCGTCCTTTGGTCCCGTAAACAAAACTTGGTTCTTGCGAGACTATAGCATTTCTCACCGGAGCTTATGTTACAACTACATCCTACGTCATCACCTGGAACGCCACTCTCTCGTGGACGCACGTACAACAGCTAGCGGAAGCGGATTACTAATCAGAATACTTGAGAATACTTGAGTTTTACAATTGTAGAAACCTCAAGGATCTTTGTTAATAATAAGGGCTGATAAAAGAAAATACTAATCTGTGCTTTATCAGCCTCATGTCATGTTATTGTAAATACAAAGGGGATCTGATTTAGTAATAGCGCCAGTCTGCATCTGGTTTATTGTAAAAGCTTGTCAGCACTACGCTGTGTGGCCATCCTCAACTAATTTCAACATTTACTTTGATACTGAGATACAAACAAAATACTTAAGATCTAGTCATGTATTCTCAAGTTCATAAACACTGTCACTAGAGCAGATCCGCGCCAAAAGTAACAGTCTTGTTTTATAGATTTTAAACACATTATAAGTGTATCTGGACACTTAAAGCACACTTTAAATTTGTGTATGTCATTGCATTAGATAACACAATAGTGTCATCTGCAAACAAATGATGTTAGAGCTTTACCAGAACTAACGTCACTATTCATAGCCATTTTTGCAATGACTATTAAAGGAATAGTTCACCCAAAAATTATGTTTTGCTGAGCATTTACTCACTCTCAGGCCATCCGAGATGCAGATGAGTTTGTTTCTAACGGAACAGATTTGGAGAAATGTAGCATTACATCACCTGCTCACGAATGGATCCTCTGCAGTGAATGGGTGCCGTCAGAATGAGAGTCAAAACAGCTGATAAAAACACCACAATATTTGTTTAGAATGGTTTTTACTTGCAAACAGTGGTTGATCTGTGAATTTTTTTTCCTGATTCAGAGCAAGTTGAAGAGAGAAATATTATGGACAGGGGACTTGGATAGGGTATTTTTTTATTTGAAGTTTAAAAATTCTTGATAAATTTGTTTCTTACATAAAAGCAGCTTTCCTCACAAGCCCTTAATTAATGGACTGGAATGGTGCGGATTATTGTGATGTTTTTATAGAAGTCGCGGGGCAGCATTGACAAAAAGTTTGTTTCTGTGTGTGCACAGTGCAATCTGCGATCTATCTGTATGCACCTGTGTGTGTGTGTGTGTGTGTGTGTGTGTGTGTGTGTGTGTGTGTGTGTGTGTGTGTGTGTGAGTGAGTTTTTGTGCATCAATAAAAGCAGCACATTAATATAAAATGGTGATTAAACTGATTTGGAACTACCTGGATTCCAATCAGAATAGAGTATTCAGAAAGACCATGGTATAAAATAACAGAACATAACATAACATAGTATAATATAGTATAAAAGGTATCATGTATTATACACATTTACATGTAATTTCTAATATACGTTCTGTGTATTTCACAGGTGCATTGGTGGTTGTGTTTGGAATCTGCTGGGCCCCGTTTCACATCGATCGTGTCATGTGGAGCTACATTGATGTCTGGACTGCAGAGAACCACCATGTCTTTGAGTATGTGCATCTTCTTTCTGGTGTCTTCTTCTACTTGAGCTCAGTGGTCAATCCCATCCTGTATAACCTCATGTCTTCACGCTTCAGAGAAATGTTCCTTGAGGTGGTGTGTCAAAAAGACCATCGTCAGCTCTCAATAAGTAAGGTCACATTACGTAGTGTTGTTTCTGCCTCTTTTTCTGCCTCCAATTCTGTCTCTTTTTCTGTAAAATTCAACCCTCGTGGGCTGCCACACACTCTCTAGAAAATACCAGAGTACTCCGCTCAAGTTATTTTATGCAAATACTATATCACTTATAATGGCGCTTTCAGGGTAGTCAATACTGTATATACAGTTAAGTTTATGAGTGCTCACGTAATGAAGTTAACATTCAGAGATGCATTAATTGCGCTAATAGGCCATACAGTATAAACACAGATCCAAAGTTTGAGGTCAGTATGATTTTTTGTAATTCTTTTTTTATGGACACAGAGGAGAGGAATTGTTGAATAAAATTGTTATTTTTGTTTTCTTCGTGTACAAAAAGTATTCTTGTCGCTTCATAACGTTACGGTTGAACCACTGATGGTAGATGGAGTATTCTGACAATGCTTTTCATACTTTCCTGGACCTTGACACTGTTATTTACTTGGCAGTCTATGGGACAGTCACAAGCCTCCCGGTTTTCATCCAAAATATCTTAAATTGTGTTCTGAAGATGAACGAAGCTTTAACGGGTTTGGAACGACAAGGGGGTAAGTGACAAAATGACAAAATTTTCATTTTGGGGTCAAGTATCCCTTTAATAATTTATTTTAAGGTTTTGTTTATTCATGGTGGTAGGTGATTTTTAAGAATATTTTCTTTTTTGTCACATGATCCTTCAGAAATCATTATGCTGCTTAAGAAGCATTTCTGATTATTGGATTTCAGGATTCAAAGATAAATAGAAAGTTCAAAGCAACAGCATTTATTTGAAACATTATGAAAGTCTTTACTGTAATTTTTGGTCAGTGTATTGCAGCCTTGTAGAATAATAAACGATGTCTTGTAAAACAAGCAGAGTATAATTGATAGCGATTGTAAATCTCACATTTTTCCAGTAACCAAGCAAGTTTCCCATCACCCTCACTGACTGTAATATCTACTATATTGACGCCACATTTCGCATCTCTGTGACTATGTGATGAGGTTATATATATGCACTATATTTGTTTTAAGTTGTATTCTACATGTTTAAAGATGACCGTTCCTTATGCTATTGAGCCGTGACACACAATGATCCACCACATCTAAGACAACTCTTCAGCTCTGTAGGAATGATTTACTAAAAATGAGCTATGGATTTACTCATAGCTATGTCATGTTGATTCTGCAGATGTTTGTATAGTGATGTTTCTCTGAGGGAATATTCACTGCTCAAGGCTTTTCCACCTGTTTACTTTTCTCTCTTTATCTGTCTGCTTCTTCCCTACACGACGCAGAGCAATACATCATCTGTCAGATCCCAAATTAAAAAAAAAAAATGCTTGCATTTCACTGATTGTATCATGGGACTCCGTCAGTGGCATAATATGCTAAATAATGCATATATTTATATATTATTTTAAGTAATGTAAATATTTCTATTAGCCAGATCTGGAGGACAAGAACAATATACTTTGAATCATTTGTCATCATAGTTAATATCTTCTGTGGTTATTCATGTTCTTGTTTTTGCACACTTTTTCTATGAGGTATTCCTAAATAACATCCTCATGTTTATTTCAATGCTTTTTATTTATTCAGCCATTGTTTTAATTTAAGCATGAATTATGTATTCTCATATCAAAACTAACATTTTAAATGCATAATCCATTAAAAACAGAGAAATCAGTTGGCATTGTCACATTTTATCTGTTATATTATTGTATTAAATATGATTGTATTAAAGTTAATATTTTTACTGGGAGTTTCTTTTTGATATCTGGCCTGCTGTTAAGAGAAAAATGTGGAAAAATGTGCAAAAAAAAATTGCATGAAAACTGCACCGAGTTTTATAAGCTATGAAATGTGAAATCCCACCAGTAGGATAATTAAACCAAGATGTAATATGAATAAACTGTTCAAAACTGATTGGATATATCGGAAGAATAATTCAATATTCATTTAATATATCTATATTCATATTTTACAATTCAGTTTATTGTACAGATTTGGAAGTTAAAACATGCTGCTAATACAGATTTAGAAAAGTTGCTCTTTTGGCATGAAGCATCGATGAGTTCACACCACAAAGTTTTGATCATTTATACTCTTTCATATGTAATCATGCTTTATTCTGAGTAACATGTTTGCTTTATGCACTGTAATGAATGTGAAAGTTGTCTGGTCAAGCACCAGTCACTTGTCTGTGCTTTGCATTTTGACAAATTTGTGAAACAGTCCTTAACTACAAAACTTCTCAAGCTCACTTACACATTTAATGTCAATTACGCTGGAGTTGTCATGGTTACTGATGAAATAAAGATGATCAGATGCACTGGTGATGTGTCTTGCTCAAGGGAACGAGAGTTTACATCTCTTTATTTAGGGTGTGCTGTTTTCTTTCAAATCAAAGCTAAATACACGTAGAAACAGTGCATCCTTGTGGCGCGGATGATACAGAAGAGCATATGCAGCATACGGTGATATGGAGAGACACAGAGGAGACTGTTGACAAAGGAATTGTTGAATAAAGTCGTTATTTTTGTTTTCTTTACTTACAAAAAGTGTTCCGTCGCTTCATATAACCCAGATTGCACGTCTGGTGGCAGATGGAGTATTCTGACGACGACCTTCATACCTTTTCTGGACCTTGACACTGTTATTTACTTGGCAGTCTATGGGACAGTCACAGGCCTCCCGGTTTTCATCCAAAATATCTTAAATTGTGTTCCGAAGACGAACAGAGCTTTTAAGGGTTTGGAACGACACGGGGGTAAGTGATTAATGACTAAATTTTCATTTTGGGGTGGAGTATCCCTTTAAATTAATTTCAATCATTTTAAGTCATCCTGAGGCCCCCTAGTGAGATCTGTATTGATAACCACTGTTTTAGACACTCAGTGTGAGTTCATAATCTAAAGCATTGTATTATAATGCAATACAAGAAATTGTCTTAAAAAATGTTTTATTTATGGTAATTAATTCTTCCACCACAGTACATAAAAAAAAAAAAAAAACGCAGAAACCTGTAAAATGTCTATACATTGCATTTTTGAAGTCTGCAACGCACACGGAGTACTTTGTAACATCAGACCAAAGTTATTAATAAACTTCCACTCACTACAGAAAAATGTCTGCCAGAAAAAGGCCCCTAAAACCAGTACAAACACTGAGAACTGAAATTTTGTGTGTCAGTTGTTGAAAGAAGATTTCTTGGTATCTTTATTGGAGTTCTCCTTTATAGCAGCGTACTTCCTCTCAAACTGTGCCACATCAAACTTCCGTGCAGCCAGCATAATTCATAAAGCAAATTTTGCCAAAGATGGGCCTCTCTGCCCAGCCCTGGTCATGGATGCCACAGATGGACCACATGCAGCCTGGGAAGAATATTAAAGAAAATTAATTCATTTAATCAAGCACAAAAACATTCAGTAAGAGGTCAGTAAGTTTTGTTCATGTTTCTGAAAGAAGTTTCTAATGCATTTATTTGATCAAAAATACAGTCAATTCTGTAATACTGCGAAATATTTTTTCTTTTTATTTTAATCTGTTTTAAAATATAATTTATTCCTGTGATGCATTTTTCAGCATCATTACTCCAGTCTTCAGTGTCACATGATCCTTCAGAAATCATTCTAATATGCTGATTTGCTGCTCAGGAAACATTTTTTAAAATTGTGCTGCTTCATATTTTTGTGGAAACTGTGATTCTTTACTGTCCGGTTTGATTAATTTAATGCATCCTTGCTGGGAAAAAAAAAAAAAAAAAAAAAAATATATATATATATATATATATATATATATATATATATATATATATATATATATATATATATATATATATATATACATATACACACACACACACACACACACACACAACACACACACACACACACACACACACACACACACACACACACACACACACACACACACACACACACACACACATACACATATATATATATATATAAAATTAATATTATACCTACAAAGCCTACTAAACACTACCACTTTAATAATTTATTGTAAGAATGTATTTGATCTGCTAGAGCAATCAAAACATCAGGTTTCTCACCCACGTATCCGTTGGGATCGCAGCCGTCTAAAGACAAACGGTCATTCAGATAAATAGCAATAGAGAGGGCTTCTTCAGGGGACGCAGTCCATTCCAGGATCTTCTTTGCCCAGTACATGCGCAGGAACCCATGCATCTTCCCTTCTGACACCAGCTGACGCTACAACACATTTCAGTGCATTTAACAGGTCGATTCACTGGGTTTGCCATTACAGCAGTGGTTTTGACATACACAAATTACAAAAACTGTACTATGAAACCACCAAAAAACCACACTTTAATTAAAGTGTTTGAAGTGAAACTCTTATGTTTAGCTACCTGTGCAGCGTTCCACAACTGGTCATGGGTTTTGGCGTTCTCCAGCTGCTCTTTCGTGTAAAGGTACTGTCTGCGATCCTTAGCGTGATCCTGCAAAGTCTTCTTCGCCCAATCATATGCACCTGTGCACAGAAATATAGAATTTAAACGAAGGCCTGGAATAAGCTCGCCAATGTGTTACATTTGTAAATGCATCTTGTTACTGTGCAGAGTTTATAAGATATTTATTCTTTGCAGTGCATACAACATTTAATGCCACGACTTTATGAATGTAAGACCTTTTTAAGACCTGCAGAAAGCCTGTGTGTGCTTAAAGCGACTGATGCAGCTCTCACCTGAAATGTTGTCATAGTTCGGGTTGTAGAAGCAGAAGTTGTCAGCGAGCTCCCGGCGCACCACCAGTTCCTCAACAAAAGATGCCACGGTCTCGCTGGCGTTCTTTTTTCGTTTGACCTGCTTCACGACACGCTGAGCAGACAACTGACCCAAGAGAAAACATATCAACTATTACAACCTCTATATGAAAGTGGATGGTGTAAAATAAAGATATAGCTCCCTCAAAACTCAATCTCTCACACTCATGTTGTTCTAAACCTGCAGGACTTTCTTTCTTTAGTAGATCATAAAAGTTTTTTTTTTGTCAATACAACGTTTTGAACCCCATTTATTTTTATTGCATGAACAACAACAAAAAACCCAACTAAGCAAGAGCGCAAACTGACCGGTGTGGATCCAGGGGGAGAGATGGCTGAGGGCGTCACAGTTGGGATTGTTCCTGTGAGTGGCAAAGAGACGCAGTCGTCGGTCAATGAAGGACTCCAGCATGGCCATGCCTCCAGAGGTGCCAGGCTGAGCCCAGTCCACCTCTCCAACACTGCGCTCCACCTCAAGAGACGACAGCACCTCCTCCCAATCTACTGGCTGAAAGACAGAGAGATTTCAAAATGAAGAAGATGGGAAAACACCCCGTTATGCAGATCCAGGGTTTAAAGTCATAATGCATTCGTGACTGCAAACAGCAAACAATAATAAAAAAAAAAAAAACAGAAAATGTACTTCATAGATTACAACAGGCAAGTGATCAGCTAGGGACAAAAAAGAAGAAAAATCTGTTTTTCCCCCCACGTTCAATATGACAATGATAATAATAACAACAACAACAACAACAAATATTACAAAAATATATATATCTTTGATGTTATTATTGTTATAATCATTATAAATAGATATTTCATTAATTATAGTAATTATTAACCATAAATAATATTAATAACAAGTGTTATTATTATTTTAAATATATTTGAAAACACAGCTATTTTTCATCGGATTTACACAATAAATGTGGGACATGCTTCAGGTTAGGGATGGAACGATTCACTCAACTCACGATTCGATTCACAAATTAAACGTGTCCTTTTAATATTGCTTGGACAAAATGCTGCACGTTTCTTTGTGAAACTGAAAAATAACACTACAATAATATACTAATATAGCACTTGTTGGTTTTGATTGCTTCTTTTGTCCTCATTTGTAAGTCGCTTTGGATAAAAGCATCTGCTAAATGACAAAATTTAAATAGAATGTAAATGTAAATAACAAAACTAAATTGAAATTTTCAAACAAGCCCCAAATCAAATAAAATAAGTAACACAAATAAAAGAAATCTCTTCATATAAACAAAATAAGACTTTGTCTGTGCTCTTTCCATTTAAAATTAGAGGCAACCACTGCATTTTAATCATGATCCAAACAAAGATGCTGCATACATGCAACATGAGCAGTTTTTAATCTAAAGCAGATTGTATAATTTCAAAATCTGAAGCAAAAACAGAATGGTTTGACTTCAGTTTTTTGAAAGTATACATAAAAAAATATCTGTATGGAACAGAAACAGCGGACGAGCTGAACGAGACGCAGATTCACTCTCTGCCAGCAGGTGGCGCTTAAAGCGTTTCCTTGGTTTAAACAAAGCAGCACTGCACTTATGATCTTTAATATGCATTATACAGATGCAAGATGAAAAGAAAAAAATACCATCTAAACTTTTCTAAAGACAGTAAGTTCCCCTCAGACATGCATTCATATAAACTCCTACACCTAAATGAATCGTGATTTGTTTAGCATCTCAACCAATTTGAATCGTCACATATTTGAATCAATTTTAACCGGCTCGCGGTTAATTGTTACATCCCTACTTCAGGTTGGAAAAAATAGTATATCCATATAAAATTGATCAAACCTCTGCTGCACGAGAAGCGGAGTGTGGATGAGTGTCCACAGGAGGAATCTCTGTGAGGAATTCTGGAAGAAGTTTAGTGATTTTGCCCCGGATAGTCCTGGCTCCATATTCCAGCTTCTCAGACGCTTCCCAGCAAGGCACCACGTTGTGTGCATCGACTTGATTCAGAGCGGCAGGAAAACGTAACATGGTTTCAAATCAATACACACTGTCAGAAATGAGCACTACAGTTGTGAGAACATGACATGCAAGAACTGAGCAAGTGCACAGACAAACAAACAACCACTAACACACCTGAATGAAGGGCACGTCAGCCGGAAGGTGTTTCTTAACAGTCTCAATCCACTGGCGAGGGATTCTGAGAGGGTTAAAGTCAGTGACAACTGCTCCAAACTTCCACTTTTTAACAAAGCTTGGCAGATTCTGTCCAGGTTCTCCCGACAGCAGATGGAACTGAATATCCAAGCTTTTGCATTCCTGTAACAAGAGACATTTTAAATGTCCCTACTACCTATCAGTGCAGCCCCAGCCAATCAAAAACACTGGTTTGGTCTAATTCTGTTGCTCAACCTAACAAATATTTAGCAAAAGCTGCTTTGTTTGTGTGCAGCAGACACATCAAACACTCACTGACAGACACAATGATGTCTCTAATTTAAGTCGAGATGTAATATTTCTGTACCTTTGCCACTTCTCGCAGTCCTTTTAGCATAAAGGCGTACTGTCTGTAGGTCGCATCCAAATATCGAGGCGCCAAGCAGAAGCAGATGTGCAGAGGAAGTTTCTCAGCCAAGGCCAGCTGCTGAGCATAGATCAGTGCCCAGTTATCTGCAGCACAAACAACACCAATGTACACTAGCATTCAAAAATCTGTGCACACTAAGACTTTTTTTAAGCAATTAATACTTGTATTCAGCAAGGATGCATTAAACTGATCAAAAGTGACAGTAAGGTGTTCTAGTGTTATTATTTTTAAATGTAATACTTATTGTAATTAATAGGGTTTTATTCAGTATTTCCATGAATTAGATTTCAGACACCTTCGCTTTCAAAAGCCATAAGATAATTAACTGAATCATTCAATTTGAATTCACAGTGTTGCTATTATCACATATCTACAATTAAAATAAGCGCAACTAAATATGTAAATATTATTTATAGGCCTGTATATAAATTTACCTTTCATATGAATCCCCTGTACTGTGTTTCAACTAAATGGTTTTAACTGCAAAAATTAATTTTTATGTTTTGTGATTTATTTTTATTTTTATGTCATTACATTGGTTGGAGCATAAGAAACAAATGGAGAGAAAACATTTTTGGAAAAAATGTATTTATTCATATTTTATTTTATGTACTTTGTAGAGGATGCCAAGACTAAGTTATTAAAAATGTAAAAAATTTATTCACCAATCAGTTTTTAGGTTTCAGGCTATTTTAGCCAAACTTTGTACAAAGATGATTCTCATCTATGTTATGAAAGATATAACAGAATGAATTGATATACTATTTTACATTATGGAGTATGTGTGTGCAATATCCATAAATTGGTATTCCCATTCTATACAATGTATTTATACATTGCATCTAATTTGCATATTATTGTATAATTAGGACATACCGTAATGAAAAAGAAGTGTAATAATGGGAGTATTAACTTGGCAACATTTTAATAAGAATTTCTCATATTTCATAGGAATATTGAATATTGATACTTCTTGTGTCTCCCCAAAACGCCTGATTAACATGTTTGTCCTGCTGTCCCCATAACTTTTTTCTGAGATGTTTATTTACAACAATCAATTAGAAAATTAGTCAGATTTAAATGATCATTAAAACTTAAGCATATTTCCCTAAGAGTGCTAAATTTGATCATTCGGTCAAGTATCAGTCATTTTTAAAGACAAAGGCGAGGGAGTGTTTATGATCAAACCTCCAAACACTTGATAAAAACCTCTGAATGTGCTCTGTGATCAAACTGTGGCATGTAGGGTCTCACTGTAATCCACTAAAATATAATCTCGTCTACTACAGAGGACAAAAGACTATGCCTGGGTCTCAGCAGAATACAAGCAAATGTTTCGAATTATTTCCTATAATAACACATTGGATGATGTATCATCATCATCTTTCTCCCTATACTTCACCTTGGACTCTGTGGTCGCGGCACATCCAGTAGAGGAGCCCATCAGAGCCCTGTGTGATTTTCTGGGTGTCTGATAAATAACGCAGGCGCTTTTTGTTGAACTCGCATCCCTGCGCTGCTTTGCGGTGCTCGGTCACGTCCTCCAGCAGCCAGCCGGACTCTCTCGCGCTTCCTCCGGCGAGCTTCGGCTGTGTCCCGGCGGCGCTGTCCGGTGACTCTCTCCGGCGCTTCAGCGTGCGCTTGCTTGCAGACATACTGCTGTAATGTAGAAGTGTGTTTGGGTCGCTGAGTAGCGTGTATCTGATGTACAAGCCCGTAGAAAACAGCCTACACATACAGTAACGTTAGACGTCTGATTAACACTGATGCGTTTAGAAAATATAGCTCATTAAAGAAATGTTTACCTAATATGAAGCATGCATTCCCTGCCTGCACACCTGAAATAAAAGAGAATTGCGTCGCTGGATGCACACTTTTCTCACGTGTGGTTGGTGTTTTGTAACACGGCTCGTTGACCAATGACTGCTGGAGGCGGGGCTTACGCTGCTGTGTTACCCAACGTAACGTTTTTCATAAGAATAACAAGAACTTGTTGCACAAGATTTAAAGAAGTGCACTAAACACACATGACCATGTAGCACTCAAATGCAAGTAACTGTTACATGTCGAAAGTATTGCTGAATTTTACTATTAGTGCAAAATCGGAGTAAATTCCTTTCTTGAAACTACATTTCTCAAGAGCCTCAGCGCGAAGTGCGTAAATGTGCGCATGCGCAGACGGAAGCTGTCTCAGCTGGTTTGCTAGAGTTGTCTTGTTCGCTTCGTGTAGGGAGCTTATCCTTTGCTTCTTCATTTCTAACACATCTCGAACTGCAGAATGAGTAAATCTAGTTTTAAATCGGTTGGCGGTGGAAGTACAGATGGACTCGATAAGGTTGACATGTCTTTAGGTAACGCCACAGATAAAACTAGCCGGATGTGTGTAACGTTAGCTGATTAGCATTCTGTCATTTTACATGTTATTTGTAATAGTTTGATTCGATTTAAACACTGCGACAGTCGCTTTGTATCGTAATATAATATATGCATCACCATTATTGGTGTTTTATTGATTGGTAAACGCATTTAAAGTGATATCTTGACTGCGTTTCCTGAGTATTACGTTTACGTTAGTTAAGCAGAATGTTAATGAATGTGCTTTCAATTAACATTTCAGAAGTTTTATTGAATTAAATTTCATTTATCATAATTGTTTTCTGTTTGATGTGCTTAATGCTATTTTTTGTGTGTGTGTTTAATTGAACTACCCAGCACTTTGTGTGATGTGACCTGTATAGTTTGATTTGATCAGATTTATTGCATTCATATTTTACAGATGATATTATCCGGCTGAATAAAAAGCAGAATCAATTCCAGGCCAAGAAGTCACAGCACAGACTCCCGGTGAAAGGTCGCTTCACCCAAGGGAAGAAAACTGGGCCAAGAGCCGGAGTGCCACCTAAAAGAGGTAAAAATGTTATGTTTTCTTCTTTTTGTCACATTAATTTTGTGCAGAGCCCATCTAAGTTGAAGTTTCCCCCTTTTAATAAGTTGGTGTTTTCACAAAATACATATTGACCAACAGCCACAATAAAATTGGATGGGTTAAATGCAGAGCACAAATTCCAAGTATGGGACATCATACATGGCCACATGTCACTTCACAATAAATTCACAGTTTTATTTTGAATTCAGTGTTTCATTGTATGCAGATCAGCATTGTCTTATGAGTTTCTGTGACTGGTTTTGTTTTGGCCTTCTGTAGGAGGTGTCGTGAGCAAAAGCTTCACCCGAAACCGCAAGCTTCCTCCCACAGTGGCCAGACGTCGTGGGCAGGGGGTCATCACTGGTTTAGCTGCGAGAAGAAATGCTGCCCTGCTTAAAGGGATCAGTCCACTGAACCGACCCGCCCAGAACCGACCCGCCCAGAACCGACCCCCTCAGAACAGACCCGCACAGAACCGACCCCCTCAGAACCGACCCGCCCAGAACCGACCCCCTCAGAACAGACCCGCACAGAACCGACCCGCTCAGATCAGACCCGCTCAGAACAGACTGATGCCCAGCGGTGCAGCTATGAACCAGGTGTGGAAACTAATCTTGCATAGAAGGGCGATTATGATACTTGTGAACAAATTCAGGTGTAGTTTTTTTTTTTATATGCATGCTATCACTTGTCTCAGAGGTCTCAGCCATTTGTCCAGCGACGTCAGATGCAGATCCAGAGGAGACCAAACAGACAGATGGACTCTCAGAAACCCCAGGGCTCAGTTTCTTACAGACCCTTTCGGCTTCGCAGAAAATGGTATGATTACTTTTTTGTTGTGTTATCTGAGATAAATTGAGAGTGGCTGCTATGTGCAGTGCCTTATGAAAGTACACATGAAAAAACCTGTGCGAATTGGGGCTGGTCCGAATACCATTTTTTGAGCGTTGAAGCTTTGGAAGTAATCAACACTGAATATTCAAAGCTTCGGAGAGAGAGAGGTCTGAACATATTCTTCTCTCTAACACCGTGTCTACACTGGATGCGGTGCGCGGCTGATAAAATACCCACAGTAAACTGCTGCTGAGTTTTATTTATGATGTACTGACACAAATTTTAAATGATTTTCAGCGGTCGCTTTGTCGCGTCCAGTGTAGACAGACTTTAGCTGTTGCGGCGCGGCACAACACGACATATATCGCGTCCAGTATAAACATGGTGTAATAAAGGCAGGAATCTCTGCGTGTATGTCCGTCTGTTTGCATTATTATGTCGAGAACCGTTCATCCAATCGACTTCACGCGTGGCGGGTGTGTTGCTGCGGACCCAAAGGAGTGCAGTGTCGCATTTTGGTGCAATATGGACACGCAGCATGTTCAGAATTAATAAACTTTTAATAAACTACAGAACAGCGTGAGCCAGAAGCGGCGCACCTCACGCGGGCAGAGCTTATATGCTCCGAGAATAGACACTGCACTAGTGATACAAAACTCACAGGTCTGTTAAAGGGATACTCCATTCCAAAATGAAAATTTTGTCATTAATCACTTACCCCCATGTCGTTCCAAACCTGTAAAAGCTCAGTTCGTCTTCAGAACACAATTTAAGATATTTTGGATGAAAACCGGGAGGCCTGTGACTGTCCCATAGACTGCCAAATAAATAACAGTGTCAAGGTCCAGGAAAGTATGAAAGTTGTGGTCAGAATACTCCATCTGCCATCAGACGTGTAATCTGGGTTATATGAAGCGACGGGAACACTTTTTGTAAGTGAAGAAAACAAAAATAATGCCTTTATTCAACAATTCCTTTGTCAACGGTCTCCTCTGTGTCTCTCCATATCTGCGTATTATTTTATGTGTCATCAGACGTGCAATCTGGGTTATATGAATTTAAAATCAAAGCTTAATACACGTAGAAACAGCGGAGATATGGAGAGACACAGAGGAGACCGTTGATAAAGGAATTGTTGAATAAAGGCATTATTTTTGTTTTCTTCGCTTACAAAAAGTGTTCCCGTCGCTTCATATAACCCAGATTGCACGTCTGATGGCAGATGGAGAATTCTGACCACAACTTTCATACCTTTTCTGGACCTTGACACTGTTATTTACTTGGCAGTCTATGGGACAGTCACAGGCCTCCCGGTTGTCATCCAAAATATCTTAAATTGTGGTTTGGCATGGAGTATCCCTTTAAGAGCAATACTTTTATTATAGACATTATTATTAGGCTGGGCTACAGTAGGTTTTTTTTTTTTTTTTTTTTTTTTTTTTTTTTTTTTATGACTGCCATTTTCACAAGTGTTTTCCAAGCAAATTTAGTGCACATTTTATCGTGTGTAAAATTACTGATTAACATGCCGGATAAAAGCAGTTCTTTTTTTTTTTTTTTTACTCCCAACAATATACTATAGGGATGCTACTTACAGAACTTGATGTATTGTTGTGGTAGGCCAGTTTCAAATTGCATATTTGGCACACTGCCTTTGTCTTGTCCTCACTCGATTTAAAGTGCTGCCACACAGCTGAGGTCTTGGCATTTTTGTCTTCTCTTGGCTCACTCAAGGGGCCTAGTGGTTAGAGAGATTGACTCCTAACCCTAAGGTTGTGGGTTCGAGTCTCGGGCCGGCAATACCACGACTGAGTTGCCCTTGAGCAAGGCACCGAACCCCCAACTGCTCCCTGGGCGCCGCAGCATAAATGGGTGCCCACTGCTCCGGGTGTGTGTTCACGGTGTGTGTGTGTTCACTGCTGTGTGTGTGTACTTTGGATGGGTTAAATGAAGAGCACGAATTCTGAGTATGGGTCACCATACTTGGCTGTATGTCACGTCACTTTCACTTTTTTTTCTCTCATGGGCGATTCATATTCAAGGGCGAATGAGAACCGTTTCGTGGGGGATGCCAGGTGTTCAAAAAAAAAAAAGAAAAGAATAATATTCGAATCTCTAAATTGAAAATCAAATGCCAACTCACCGAACGAATATTCACTTAAACGTATATTCTGGTCCAGCCCTAGAGCGAATCGACATCTGTGGCAGGTCGTATATCATTTTTTGAGGTTTTTGTTTCCTGTGTGCCTTTTTGTCCATCTTTCGCAAAGAATGGAGCAGTGTTGAGTGTTTTGATAGTATTTTGGGTGCTGTCATATCGCTACACCATACAATTTGCAGAAACTATCCTTGCAAAGTTGGAATTGCTCCACTTTATAGAAACAGACACCGGCATTGTAGGCTACTGGTTCAGGAAACAGTCCTCATCCTCCATATAATGCGCAGCACACATCTGTTTATTTGGGTTGAACTGTTCTGGAACAGTGTTGAAATACAACTTAACCACTGATTTCTAGTCATGTCCTCTTTTGGAAAACCAAACAAAGTAGTTTCACTTTCACAACGAAACACACAAAGTCTCCACAACACGGCGGTGGCCGCAACAGAGAGAATAAAATTTATGCCTTCTTTCTTTGCGTGAATATTTGGGCGGTGTTATGCAAATCTTCCCACATAGTGATGTAGAGATGTGGGGGCGTGTTAGAACGAGCCGTTTCAGGTAGATGTGGTTAACAAAGAATATCTCTTTGGATTTGAGACTTTAGTCTTTGCAACTTTACAGATCTTCTTTAAGCACCAAGAACTTGTAACACTCCAAAGAGAAAGAAAACATTTAAATCACATCATATGACCCCTTTAATCAGAGTATTGTCTTAATCGTGTTAATATTGGATTATTGTTGTCCATGTAAATAAATAGTTATGAAATAGGAAATGATACTTTTTTCCCCTCAGGATTCTTTGATAAAGAGAAAGTTAAAAAGAACAGCATTTATTTGAAATAGAAATCTTTTGCAACATTATAAATGGTGACAATGGATTGGTGACATCATGATGACACAATTTCTTTTTTTTATTTGTTTGTATTTTTTTTTTTAAGTTGTCCCTTTGCAAAATGTTTGCCTTTTGTTGATCATCTGTTCTCTACAGGAATGCTCCGACTGCTCCGCAAACACAGAGAGAAGCACGGCAGGCCACCTTTCTCTTCAGAAGAGGACTCAAAGTAAGAAGCTGATGAACTTCCTGTCTAGACTCCACAGGAGCACAGGCTGCGTTCCACTTCACTTTCAGACATGCACTCGTGAACTTCCCTAAGCACTTACCCTCGGGGGAATCCCTGCAGCCTTCCACTTCATCAAGTGGATGAGGGAAGTTTACATGGACATCCCCTCGATTTAGACTGAGGGAGCGAGTCTGCTTCATGCACACTTCAGGCCACTCTATAGACCACAGTGCAACACGACTATGACGTCATCACAGATCTTGTTTAATTTATCCCCACTCCAAACAACTCTATAATATCTAAAGGATTTTTTTTTTATACATTTATAACAGCCCAAGCATATCTACAGTATGTACATATAGAATGCTGCACCCAACAAGAGGGAAAATGTAAACAATAAACCAACTCTACAGCAGATTCATAGTGATCCAGTTCAGCCCATTCCAAGGGTTCTGCCAGTAGTGGGCTCTCATGCAACGTAATCAATGACATACATCCGAGTAAATGAGGAGGAGTCAAGTTGTTTATGTATTTATTTATTTTATTTTATTTACTTAAATCAGTGACATTACTGACTCCATGTTCATATGAAAATAGTTTAAATGCTACTTATACTTGAAATGTTATCAATTGAAATTTAAGCCAAGTAAAATATGAGTGGCTTCCTGTCTATTAATATTTCACTTTGTTTTTGTTTTTTAATAGATTCATGCACAAGTTCAGAAGACAAGTTTTGCTCAGCCCACACAGAGAACTCGCTCGTAAGTAAACACCAATCTTGAAGTTTTCCCTTTTTTTTTTTGTTCCCTTTTTTTTTTTTTTTGAGTGATTTGAGTTAAATTACTACACTACCATTCAAAAGTTTGGGATCATAAAGATACAAAAAAATCGAAATTAATACTTTTATTCAGCAAGAATCCATTAAGTCTTGTGTATGCCATTTTTGAGCAGTAGTGTACTGTAGATGTACTGTAAGTTTGTTACGGAGTTCTCTCCTCTCTTCCACCAGGTGGCGCACTCCTACAAACAACAGCGGCATCCTCACCGTGTCAATAGACAACCCCACAGCTAGAACACAGCCTGAGTATGATTACGTTTGATTTGCACAGTTTCATAATACATACAATGGCTGCCATTCAGATATTTTAATTTGTAATGGTTTTTGTTTGAAATAATACTTCAGATAAGATGCATGTTCTCTCTAACAAGCTCCACGTATTTGAAAGCATGCTCCACATCCGTTTGTGTCTGTCTTGTCATTTTAGTTTAGTTTGAGACTCTTTCTAGTGTGTTGTGAATGTGAGTTTGGGAACACTGAGCTAGTGATGTTTTCTTTTGGCCCGTACAGGCCGGCTCAGTCCTGGTCCCTGCACCCCGTGACTCCAGCACGCTCCTCACCTCCTCAAGAGGAGCCGGAGAGGAAACCCCCTAAAGGTGTCGCCCTGCAGTTTGATATCAACAGTGTTGGCAAACAGGTAGGACATATCAGTTGTATTTATGCTTGAGTCAGTGAAATGGTGTTTATTAGGATTCACTATTTTATGGTGTCCTTCTTACACGTTGGCCATCTTCACTGTTGTTCTTTTCTACATCAGACGGGCATGACCCTCAACGAGCGGTTCCGCATCCTGAAGGACCAGCGTGTGGCGGCAGCAGCACAGCAGAGCAGCAAAGGAGGCCGATTCGTCACTGTGGCCTAGAGCTGAACTCTGAGACACTGATCACGTGTTCTTCTGTTCCTGATCACACACTCAACAACAGTCCTACAGGACCGAACAGGGACCTGAGCTGAACTAACACAGTTCACGACTCATATCGAGTAGCCCTAATGGAGGAGACTTCCTCAGAACGTGGATATGCTGGTTTTCTGGAAAAGGACTTGGAAGTGACTGATTTTCTGTTTATTAGGTTCTTTTTCTAAAAAGCTGCCATTCTGTCCTCACAAAGCAAGCATTGGCTGTTGTGCCTGAGTTTCAGTTACGTTGTGTCGTCTCCTGAGCCGCCCTTGATATGTGACGCCGTCCTGTTTTTTTTTATATATGCCTAAAGCAGTTGCAGCTAAATGAGTTGAAACATTCCTGGATCGACTTTGTTTTTCATGAAACGGTTCTTCATGAAACACAACATTCTTTTTGTAAGCAAAAAAAAAAATGTTTTAAGATGTTTTATATCATTTCAATTAAAAAAAATACATTGTGCAACAAATGTCTTTTTTGATACCCACATCTTTTAGTGGCAAATATATATACATGACAATTTTAAAGGCATTCTTTTTAACAGCCAATCTGTACTTTATGCATAAATTCATTGCAACATTTAAAACTATTTGAGGTTCATCTCTATTTAGTTAAAGTCTATTTAGTGGGAAAAATACAACTACATTACAAATAGTGTAACAGAGGTGAAATATTACTTATTTGCATTTAAATTTAGTTTTTGACTAAATGGGATGGAAGAAAAATGTGTATAGAATTCCAGATGTAAAATCAATATATAACACTACATGTATTCTTTGTAAGAGCCAGTCTTAAAAAAATTATTTTATGTCCCTTATGCCTAACTGAAATGCATATTTAATTTTAATAGTGGTTCATCTCTTAGTCTTTTGTATCGAGTTCTATACAAAATATAAAGTACAACCTCATAAATCTGGTATGATGGCTAAAAACTTGTATTTATAACCATTTTATCCTTTAATTTAAGTTAACTCTTCTCAATTAATCGGGGTCTTTTTTGTGCCTGAAATTGTGTATGTTGTGGTCTTAGGTATGTTTATGAACCGTACGTGTCCGCAGCCACACATCAAGGTAGATCTGTCTTGTTTCCTGGGGAAGTCACTGCCTACGACGAAATCATGTGAGACTTAAAGTGTGAAAATAATCATCATGGTGCATAAAGCAGAAACAAGAGCATCGCAGACAATTTCACACCCCGTTTCTAGTGTGATACAAATAGTCCAGAGCGGTTTTGTAATTTGAATATTGCATTTATTTAAATACATTAAAATTTGCAATGTAACAAAACTATTGGCATATGAAATACAAACACCATTTAAATGAACGAAACATGGCTCACTTCATTATCTGTGGCTAGTGCGTCACACACTAGTCTGTTTTATCTCCTCACCATCGCCTCCAGATCTCCTTCCCCTGCCGACACTATTCACAGACTACTTACAATATGAGTGCCCAATACAAATGAGGTAAGAAAGTGGTCTGACTGTTACAGATCATGCAGAACATGCCTAAAAGCAACAAAAAAAAGTTTGCCGTGAGGAAAAATTAAAAAATTGTACATAAGAGTGTGCATAACGAAAGAGCGAGAGAAAAAGGAATTACACAGCTTTGCATCTTTGGTTACAAAGTAGGTTGAACAACTTCACAGTTTTTTTTCTTTTAAATCCCCTTCCCGACCCCAAAAACATATGAGACATCAGGGTAGCGGGCAGGAGAATATGGCAACTGACTTCTTTTTCCAACATACTACTAGCAACAGAACTGAAGCATTCTTCATCGGGGTAGACCATTGAGGATTCAGTTTAGATCTTCGCCCACAAACCTGTACAAACTTGTTACGCTCTTTATCTTTACACTATACAAAATGTACATTCAGACCAGGTTCACATTCGTAATCCACAGAGAAACGTCGCTGTTAGTGTTTACACTCCACCCACTGCTACTCTTGCATTGATGATTGATATAGTAAGACTGCTGCTTGATTTGATGACCAATTGCTGTCGGATCGAAAGGTTCTGTAGACATCGTTCCTCTCTGAAAATAGCAGCCCTATAATAAATAATAAAGAGTACAACTGAACAGACTGGTGAGTCGAAATCACATGAAGTGCGGTGGCTCTGAAAATAGACTCTGAAAACTGCGACGCTAAAAAATACACCCTTTTCATGGCTGGATTCTCTTTATTAAAAAAATAACTCTCTTCACAAACTCTCCACCTCATCTGGGGGGGGAAGGGGCCAAACGGAACCCAAAGCAAGACCGCAGTCCGCAGGAATGCTAGCGTGTTGTGCCCGAGCAGAAAACGCCTCTCCTTGCAGTCATCCTTGCGTCGATGGCGGACAGCATGCGCGCTCAGCGGAGTTTCCTGCTGTTGTGATGATACATGCGTCGTTCGCACAGGCTTCAGGCGGAGGTGACGTTGGGCTGCGGTTGTCGTGGCAGGGAGTCCATGTTCTTGTCGACGTCCAGCTGAAGGTAAGGCTGAGCTTGGCCCGGGACGGGAGCGTTGGAGTTGGATTGGACAGTGAGCTGAGAGAGCTGCTCGTTGTTGGCCAGGGATTTGAGCACTGCGTTCTCTCGCTCCAGCACAGAGTTTCTCTCACAGAGCTCCTTGATTTGCTCCTTCAACACCTCCACCTCCTCCCGCACAGCGTACATCAGATGGCTTTTCACTAAATCCTGCGTGACGGTGACAACACATGACAACATTTCAGAAAACAGTACAAACTGGTACCAATTCAACATTTGTCTATTGCACTGCCCTGCATCTCCAGGGTTCCCAAACCTTGATTAACTTCAAATTCAAGGACCTTTCAAGGACTTTCCAGGTCCAATACCCTCAAATTCAAGGACTTGATGTGGGGACACATTTCAACAGAGCAAAGTTACATCGTGTTATCTTGTAAGATACATTGTTACTGTTTTAATGTGTCAAACACAACTATGCAATAATTTTTGCATTTATTTTTGGCCATATGACAGATATCTGATATTCTACTTGTTGTATTTCTGTTTTGCATAAAACTGAAGAATATTCTGTACATCCTATACTGTATTCTAAAATGATCTGAAATAAACTTTTGCATGGATTTGTGAAACACAGAGGTACCATCCTAGTAGTTTTGTGCGTGCATGAACGCCATGTAGGGTGACCATATTTTAGTTTTCCAAAAAGAGGTCAGTGGGTGCGGGAGGGGCGGGGGGCTGGGGTGTGGTTGGTTGGTGATTAAAGTAGTGCCCAAAGTAGTGCAATGACCATATCCCAAATATCAAAACTGAAAATGTTATTTCCATTCCTAAAATACATATTTTACAGTCACTGTTATGCATATTGATCATAAACACAGCTAAAAAGCTTCCTACCAGTGGCCCTCCTTCACAAAACGTAACATCTAGCACAGTTTTATCACAGGCAGAATGCAAAAGGTTTCAATACAAGCCTTTTAGTCAAATGCAACATTTCAAACCTTTAACCCACGGGGGAAAATCAACCCATGAACAGTTTAAAGGTACAAAACCAAAACAAATTGCGGACTTGGCAACCCTGCATTCAACACGAGCTGCAGGAGTGAGATTTGACTGATCACGGGTTGAGGAGAGAGAGAGATGGCCGATAGAGATTTAAATACTCTGTAATGATAGCGGCTCCCTGATGCGCGAAAATTATGCAATATTAGAATAATTGCGGGAGCGGGCGGGATTGTACCATAGAATGTATAAAAAAGATGTATTTCATGGCATTTTGCATTTCAACAACCATTTGTAGGGTGAAGTTGTCTTGTCTTGTATCAGCAGAGATTCCTGTCCTCCTCTGAGATGACTCTGCCAGATTACAACTATGTGTTCAATTCTCAGACAATCTTCACATGTATGAATTATTTTGAAGACAATATTTTATGCCTAATCCTGATTTTTAAGGTTAGAAGAAAATGCAAACACGAGTCAAATATTTTCTGATACATTTGTGTTTTACTGCAGATTTTGTGAAAAAAGCTAATGTCTTGTGTTTATGTAAAGTTCTTTGACATTAATTGTATTTGAACATTTTTCAACTTTTTTTGCAGATTGTAAGGTAAATTACACATTTACATATATTTTTGTCATTAAAACTTTTTAAACATGACAGCATGTTATTTTGATAAGTGCATTAAAGTTGATGTGTAATTTGAAAAATCTTATGGAAAGTTTTTAGTGATATTTTTGAATTTCAATGCATAGTCAAATCAGAATATGTTTGCTTTTTGCAAATCAGCAGAATTTTGCAGGGCTGTGTTAAAAACTTTTAAAAAAAAAACAAATGTGAAACTTATAAAAAAAATTATATATATATATATATAGATATATATATATATAAGTTATATATATACACACATTATACACACACACACACACACACACACACTTTTTTTTTTTGTATATTTACAGTGTATATTTTTTTTATATATTTTAAGATTTGAAAAATGTGAAGATTTTTTATTTTTCAAAATAATATTAAAAAACAAACTTACCATTGCTTGCTCTATTTTATTATCAATGGCAACCACACTTGCTCCAGAGGCACTGCAATTGGGGGGCAAAAAAAGAGAGAGACAGAGTTATGCAAAACATTGGTTGCTTACAAATACGTCATAATCATTTCACAGAAGTTTAAAACCTGCACATTGCTTCTTTCTCCAAAGTTTGTTTTTGGAACTGTATTGTTAGCGAGCCTTCAGCCAGCTGTAGTTTAGGCTACAAGTAGGCACAGGTACCAAAACCTGGTAATGAGACTAGTGGCTAAATTATTATAGTAGCCTGCACTGTATAGATAAGCTCCGACATTATCAATTCTGTTTCTGTACCGGAGAATTTCTCTTTTCCACTGTCTCCGACATTTGGATATGATTGCCGTATTTCTCCCTCTAGCGGCAGTCGCACAGAACTTTCAAACGGGTCTTATCACCGGCTTATCACCATGGCAACATGTACGTTTTTAAAGGGATACTCCACCCCAAAATAAAATTTTTGTCATTAATCACTTACACCCATATCGTTCCAAACCCGTAAAAGCTAGTCTTCGGAACACAATTTAAGATATTTACGATAAAAACCGGGAGGCGTGTGACTGTCCCATAGACTGCCAAATAAATAACAGTGTCAAGGTCCAGAAAAGGTATGAAAGTCATCGTCAGAATACTCCATCTGCCATCAGGCTGATACAGAAGAGCATACAGTGATATGGAGAGACACAGAGGAGACCGTTGATAAAGGAATTATTGAATAAAGTCTTTATTTTTGTTTTCTTCGCTTACAAAAAGTGTTCCCGTCGCTTCATATAACCCAGATTACAGTTCTGATGACAGATGGAGTATTCTGACGATGACTTTCAGACCTTTTCTGGACCTTGACACTGTTATTTACTTGGCAGTCTATGAGACAGTCTCAAGCCTCCCGGTTTTCATCCAAAATATCTTAAATTGTGTTCTGAAGACGAACAGAGCTTTTACGGGTTTGGAACGACATGGGGGTAAGTGATTAATGACACAATTTACATTTTGGGGCGGAGTATCCCTTTAATGAATATAATGAATGTATGAATCTATCCACACAAAACAAATGACCCCCCCAAATAAAAACACAGTAGTTTAATCGATGTACATAATTTAATAATTATAAAATAAATATCATAAACCGCGATTTGCTGCTGGGTGTTACTGTGCCTAGCATTACTATTGTTTATGTGAGTTTACACATTTTTGTTTTCAGAAACTTGATAAATGCTGCCGAGGGAACAAAGTTTGTTACTGACTTCAGCACATCATAAATCGGCCATCGGCTGCCCTGATTCTCACTGGCCAGAGAAAAACCCATATCAGTCCACCTCTAATAATAAAAAAATATTTCTTGACCAGCAACATATTAGAATGATTTCTGAAGGATAGTGTGGCACTGAAGACTGGAGTAACGATGCCGAAAATTCAGGGGAAATTACAATTTAAAATATATTAAAATAGAAAAGTTCTTTTAAACCATGATATTTTACTACAGTAAATATTACTGTATTTCACCATCAATAAATACAGCTTTGGTGAGTAGAAGTCTCTTTTAAAAAAAAGAGAAGTAATTGACCCCAAATTTCAATATTTACCAGAGTTAAAGGTAACTAGACCTGAGAGTATAATTTGTCTCCTCCATAATTTTCTACATATTTGTACACATTTTTGCATATGTGCTGTTTTTCTGAACCCAGTTGTTATTTTTTTATATGTGGTGTTTTTCTTAAAATGGTTGTTCCAGAATTTGAGAGTTTATGTTGTTTTCAATTGATTTTACTTGCTTAGGAGACATTCTGTAATTTTCAATAATAAAAGGTCAACTTAAGAGGAAATGCATTTAGTACAAAATCACACTGACACAATTTGGGAGACCAAACTGCTCTCCAAGTTGTACTAATGTTAACTTTCACAAGCCTATCAACATACACATGCATACGCAACTGCTGAAGAATTACAGTCTTATAAAGGTCAAGAAAAGTTAAAAAGTGACAAAAAAGCCACTTAAATAAGAAGAGGTGTTTCAGGCTGCACAGACGTGTACAAAGAGTGTTTGTGCTCTTCAATATCCACACAGAAGCAGCAGCACACATCTCATCTCATCCTCTCTGATGCCGTGAAGGCAAAGTACTTACTGACAGGATTTTTTTTTGAGGATGGTTGTTTTTTATGAAGAAGTATTTTGTTGGGGTTGTTTGTTCGGACGATTTTTTTGATGTATTGCTAGATAATTATAGAAGACAGCAGTGGTTGCTGGTGGGAACCTCAAGCAAAGGTCTTTAAAGGCAGGCTTTTCCATACAAACATAGCACCACTTGGATTACTTATTCCAGTCTTTAAAAACAAGATACTGTGAGGTGAGAACATAAGGTTAGTCAAGAAACCAAGCTGATTCGGAAGCACTTTATTTTACAGTCCTGTACATATTTATTATAGCAATAACAATAACTAGACTAACCCTCATCCTTCCCCTAAACCTAACCTTAACCCATGCAGTTACTTTATACAATCCAGTACTTTCTTGGGTAAGTACATGTGCTGTAAAATAAAGTGTAATCCTTATAGGAAAAATGAATGGATAAAATATTTCAGGAACAAACTCTGCTGAATAAGTGAGTTGGCATGGTGACACTCTGCTGTATAAAAGCCTTGCAGCTCAACACTCCCCTATTAATTGCATTAGTGAAAAAGCAACTTTTTTGAAACATGATTCATCGCATGTAGCCCACATTTAAAAATACTGCAATTTGCATACGAGCACTGTACGTTATGTTTGTGCTAAGCTCCACTGCAAAAAGCCCCGTTTAAGCCTCACAGCCATGCCTGGCCCATGCAGCACACTTCAACCATCATTTGCCTTCACACCAGGGACCGTCCCATTACTGTACCTATCACAGGTCATCTTTGAGTCCTTCAGCCTACTGCCGGACTGGAAGGCTTGGAAGAAAGCTGTGGAGGGATTCCTGCACTCCATCCAGCGGAAAGAGAGAAATAGAAAAGGTTGAATGGGTTATGTGAGGAAATGGAAAGAGAGGGCAAATGAGGGGATCTGTTTATTTTTTTTTTTTGTATTAGTATGTGGTGTTTAAAACCACAAGAAGAACAGTTGAGATAAGCTGGCCAATATAGAAGACATTCACTATATATTTTCAATGATTTCGCTGATGCAAATCAGGCAACATGGTTGTTGAGTTGTTTTAGGCTTTCCGATTTTGTGGACATTATTTTTATGTTTCCGCGTCAGAATGAGATTGCATCTCATTAAATATGTTTATACACTACTGTTCAAAAGCTGATTTTTTTTTCATGTTTTTGAAAGAGGTTTTAATGCTCACCAAAGCTGAATTTAAAAATTACAGTAAAAACGGTAATATTGTGAGATATTATAATTTTAAATCTTTTTTAATGTATTGTAAAATGTAATTTAATCCTGTGATGCAAAGCAAAATTTTCAGCATCATTACTCCAGTCTTCAGTGTCACATGATCTTCAGAAATCATTCTAATATGTTGATTAGAACCACGTTTAATTAAAATAGAACTCTATCATTATACATTTTAATCAATTTAATGCATCGCTGATCAATAAAATACTAATAATATATATATATCTTATATAATATATATATATATAATATATTATATATATATATTATATATATATATATATATATAATTATATATATATATACTGACCCCAAACCTTTGGATGGTGGTTTATATTACTAGATTTTATCTTTTACTTTAATCACACTATGCATTTAAAAAAAAAAACCTACAATGCTCAAAGTTCCCCTTTAAAGCTATTTTCAAACAAACACAAAGCTATATATCAAATCAAAAGCCTAAAAGTACAGGGATACAGATCATTCTTATCTATATTGCCTAGTCATAGATAAAAAACAAACATCTCACTGACACTTAAAGATATGAATTATGTCTAAAGATTGGTCAATAGCAAAAAGCTGAAGAATCGCTCAAGTTCTTGTGATAGAGGAAGGGACCACAGGCAGTTACCATTACCTCAACATACCAGGACCTTTCCTTAAAGGAAAAGGACAGAATGTACTATATTGGGATGGAGGCAGGAGCAGAACCTCCTCTCCTCTCTATATAGGAATGGGAGGGGAGGGGACAGGAGTGGATTTTCCACATGTGTGAATATCTGGACTCTGAGCAAACAGCTTTTCCTAGAATCCGTGGAACACTGGCTGCTCTCTGGTGGGGGCCGAGACCCCACAAGCACACGCTTGCAAAGGGCTCTTTTCCTTCTTACCATGCATGAAACCTCACGGGGACAGCAGATTATATCTGGATCCAATAAACATCAGAATCATTGTTTTAAAAAGCATTCGACAGCTACGTGTTGAGACAAATATGCACTTTCTGCAGACTCCAAATGTATGGATAATGTTACACATGAGCTAGCTGGCTAGAACTCTTAAAACCATGAGCCAATGAAAACATACTATCAAAATAAGGGAACCAGGTTAGGGTAACCATAACAGTGGGTTTGCGGCAAATATTATTATTTTATCACTGAGGTCATGTTTATAACTCTGAAGCGGATCAAAGCTAATTGATTTGTCATAAGAACATGGTCTGAACTAGAATAAAGATAATTTGGTTAACTCAGTGGGGATCATTATGGTAACAACCAAAACAAGTCTTTTGAAAATTCTGCTTAAAGGGACGGTCTCAACGCAAAGGCTATTTTTGATAGATACCCAATTCGTTAATTATACTGCAATATACTAAAGCACTTCCTGTTTTTACATGTATGTAAAGTTATGCATACAGTGCATGGGATTATAAATACAATTCATATAACACCGAAAAGTTAGGGATGTGCCAATCTGATACTCAGTGTCTGTCTGATACAAATCTTTCTGTTGGTTTGGGTATCAGTCAGACGGGACAGATCCAAATCTGATACTGTGCCTGATGGTTGTTACTGTTAAGTAGGGCTGCACAATATCTCGAAATATGCAATATGGCTTAGTGCAATTTTAAAATTGTGCAGGCTGCAATTGAATTAAATGAGTATACGCTTTACTGGCTTTAAAGTGAAGCGCTGCATTTACATACATGCACTTCATGACAGTGTTTCAGTGTCTGAGTCGAGACCTTGTGAGACACTGATATCATGGGCTGCACGCCTGTAAATGAACACTCTGAACATGGCAGCGCATTTTATTTTGATTTACTGTTTGAAAATGAATAAATTAAGATGTAAATAATAATACTGTAATTTTACAGTAAAATATTTTATTTTTTATTTTAAAGTATTATTACAATGTATCATTTTGTTTATTTTATAAAAATCACAAAAATTATTATTATTTTTATAGTAATTTAATCGGTAAAAAACAGTGTGAATTTGGCCCATCAAAACACAAGATTTCCGAAACACTACAAAATAGATTTTTTTTTTACTTTAATAGAGTAAAAATTACTTAAAAAAAAAAAAAATTTAAAAAAAAAAAAACTTTTCAGTGCAGAGGAACTCCCAAACAAACACACCTCACTAACTCTAGAATGATTCGATCTTTCCTGTATAATCTTTCCAATATATATACCATAGCATATAAATACTAAATATCACACCTAGCAGGAAACAACAATATTGTGCAGCACATACTGTCAGTTTTTTCCAATATTGTGCAGCCATACTGTTAAAGTAGGGCCCTAAGAAATCAGTTTTATTTTGTCCCAAATTAAGTTTTTAGGGCCCTATTAAATCCGTTACATTTTTCCTAAATCCTGTTTTATTTTTTTCCAAATTTCGTTTTAATTTTTCTGGATTTTTTTTTTCTTGTTTTAATTTTTCTCGACTAGTTTTTAATAGTTTAATTAAATTGTATTAATCAAAAAGCAGGTCTAATTAATTAAAATTATTAAAATGTATACATTTAAACATCAAATTATTAAAAGTTTAACAAAAATTACATGTTTTGTTTGGTTTGTGTTGTTTTTTTTTTTTTTTCTATACTTTTTTTTTGTTGTTAAATTATTTTTTTTTTTATTTTTTATTATTTTAATGCATAAAACAACTTAATTTATTAATTCTTTTCTAAAAGTAGCCTTAATATTTTTTTCCCTCAGAAATTCTATTGTATATTTAATTTTTTCTGGTTATCAAATGAAGGCATAAAACATTCTTTCATTTATCTTTTAATTTTTTGGCAAACAAAGGGGATTTACTATTAAAATTAAAACATGGAAGAAATGTTGTGTGATTATTCCTTAAAAATAATGTTTGTTTCATTTTAGTAGTAGTAGGCTATGTATATTCTCCTGAAAATAGTAATAGGCACAATGTCTTCAAATCAAACCGGACTTTTATTTTGATGGGTTGCCGTGAATACCTTTACAGTTCTGTGTATGTGATATGACAGTTTTACTCAAATCAAATGGTCAAATGCTCATGAAGTGACTCTCAGAGCAGTTCTGGGAATGATGTATTTATGTCCTCCTCGTGTAGCGAGACGGCAGATGCAGTAAACATCGCGAGTGTCACACACTTCACGATAGATGCATCCGAAAATCTAGGCATCTGTCTTATTAGGCAATGACTTTGCAGGCAGCATTTGCGCACGAAGGTATCTCACGCAACTGATTTCGGACAGGCTTCTGAGGCAGCATAACGTTTTAATGAACGAGTTTTGGTGATAACTTAGCGAATATTTAATTACTATAATGCTGATTTCTCGCCAGAAATAACATCAAGCGCAAAAATTTGGTCAGAATCATACATTTACACAACTTTCAAACGTCATCTTTTTTTTATTAACTATCATGGAATGGAACACACAGGATTGTGGGATATCAAAGACAGAATCCAAGGATACATCCAAGTTCATTTAATATATAACTGAGGGTTGCAGTATTGGTATCTGTAGCGGATGGGAAAATGAAGAAGTGGAATTGATCACTCAAAATTTGCATGAGCTGTGTATTTTTTATGCTTAGTGTATTGTGACGTCAGCTTAGCAACAAACTCTATCGGAATCAACTAGTGCACTTCACATTAGGACTGCTATTTGTATGATAGATGGGGCTCCTGTCTACGCAGAGCGATCCAAATCAGTCACTTATGAGTGTGAAATAAATTCCCTGCTTAAAAATGTAGTGTGGCTGCCCCTTACACAACACGAAAGAAATAGCTCTTATTCTTAAGACAAAACTGAGATCGGAAAGATCATGACAACACAGAACTCTACAAGAACAAAGGCCTACAGAAGTTCCCCCACAGGAAGTACCTGAAAAGTGTGTGTACTGCTTTACCGCCAGCGTTATTACCTGGGACGGAGGTGTTGAGAAGCTTTTTTTAAAAGAAAGAGTGAATGCTTGCCTAATACTAAGAGCTTTTAGGTATGAGAGCAATGAGAGGCATTAGAGAGAGAGAGAGAGACAAATTGGGTGAGAAGATTCATTCTGACCTGCGCTGGTGTTGAGAGACTGACACATGAATCAGTGTATGACACTTACATACGACTAGTAAAACAATTGTTTTAATCAACAAATAAATCTAAGCTAGTCCTGAAAGTCCTGAAGGTAATGTTAGCTTAAGGCTTTAACTTTCTTCATACTCTATAGGGCAGTCTTGCATAACTGGTGATCTGTCAGGGGATGTTATATGCCAGCATGAGAATACATCATCATTTCTCAAAGAAGGGCAGAAACAGAAGCGGTTACACATTCTTACCAGCAGATGGGGCAAAATCTGACCTCATGTTGCACAATGAGCTAATTCATCTAAAACCCTTTTCAGATCTTAGACTCATAATCCTAAGACTTAGAATGTTTGTTAAAAATAATATGGTATGGGGTAATTTTTTTATTTTATGTTACTTTGCAGGACTTGGACCTGGCCTTTGTTGTGAATGACAGTGTGATGCAATCAGTGTTTTATTAGTTGAGCTAATTGAGTTTATTTCACGCAACAAGTCGGTCATATTTCATTTTTTAATATTAATTATAGGCATCATAATGGAATTATAAAAATAATAATAGTTAAATACCATTCAAGATGTTTTGCATTTATGTCCAACCATTAAGATGTTTGCATGTGACATTTTAATGGATATTAAGTATGTTTCTTCCATTCTCATTACCAAATCACAATGTTAAAAAAAATTATAAAATAAAAAAACTACAGTAATTTTTTTTATTTGTAGCACAGTTATATTATTGCATCACGGCATAGCGGCAATCTCATAATAATGGGAATTAAAAAATGTAATTTATTTCTGTGATCAAAGCTGAATTTTCAGCATCATTATTCCAGTCTTCAGTCACATGACACATTAGAAATCATTAGAATATAAAAAAAACATTTATAAATCAATCTTTTGATCAATTTAATGTTTGCTTGCTGAATAATATTTTTCATTTAATTATTGACCACAAACATTTGAACACTAGTGCGATTTTTATTTATATTTTATTTTTTGATTTTAAAAAACTTAATGACGTTTAAACTCTTGAACAATATTTAAATTAATATTAATTTATAATTAAATATTATATATATATATATATATATATATATATATATATAATATATATATATATATATATAATATTTTATTGTATATGTATGTATATATATAAAATAACACACACACACACACACATGTATATATATATATATTATATATATATATATATATATATATATATAGATATATATATATTATATTATAAAGAACTCTTGAACAATATTTAAATTAATATTAATTTATTTAATTAAAATATATAAAAAAAAAATTAGTCATGTTTATTAATGAGTTGTAAACAACTATACAAATAAATATATCTGCATTGTGAATGTAAATAAATAAAGCAACAACAGCGGCTGCTAGGTCAACAATTTTTAAATACTTTCATGGGACTTGTGGGGGAACAAAGGCAGATGCATGGCATATTTCAGTAATTCCTGAACAGGAATGCTGTCTTGACTCTTGAGGAAATCACTCAACATGTTATCTGAACGACCAGGAACGCTCATGCCCCTATACATAAAGACACATAACCTGAAAACTATGTCTTTAGAGTCATAAATGGGGAATGATGGCTGTCTCAGTCTTTTGAAAGAGCAATAAAGAACAAAATAAATGGGAAAAAAAAAAAATTTTAACCACGTAGTGGAGCAACCTTATCTCTAGAAGTAAAAGATAGGGGAAGGTCTACTGTTTGCTACGTGACAGGCCTTCACTATCACGGCCCCCCTTTCATATCAGCTACAGAAGGTGTCACCAGTGACAAGCGTCTCACCCCGGGCCGGGCGACTGAGTGGCACGTAGGCGGAATCGCTCTGAGATCCAGGCCTCGAGTTTATGACCACCTCCTGCTCAGTCTGTACTTTGACTAGCACCAAGCTAAAGCCACAGAGTGATCTGAAGCACTCCACAGTTCACCATTTCCTCTCGAACATGGCAACAAGTTGATATATTGTGTACAACTTGCAACGCTGGAACCGAAAATCGAGCATCTAAGAGGAAGCCAAGCAGCGACACTTCTCAACTGAAACTGTGTCACCAGATATGCACATGTCGCTTTTCAATTCTGAAAGCATTTTATAGTTACGGTCTTTTCTGGCATTCTTGTAACATCCGGAAACAAATAAGAAACATTTTAGTTTGCATGCTTGTTTTAAGGGTTCTGACAGATTGTCATAGTACTACATAATAACCTCACTGCACGTTATGTCTTATACACTACTTCTCAGAAATGTGGGGTCAGTAATATTTATTTACTTTATATTTTTGAAGAAATAATTTTTCAGCAAGGATGCATTAAATCGATCAAAATTAACAAAGACATTTACAATGTTACAATGTTTCAAATCAAATTTCTACTTTTTATTCATCAAAGAATCATGAAAAATGTATCGCAGTGTATCACAATGTATCTACTATGAGAGGTCAGTTTTCAGGATTAATAATAATAATATGAAATGTTTCTTGATCAGCATATTAGAATGATTTCTGAAGGATCATGTGACTGAAGACTGGAGTAACATTTGTGTACGCTGAAAATTCAGCTTTAAATCACAGAAATAAATTACATTTTAAAATTATATTTAAATAGAAAACAGTTATTTTAAATTGTAAAAATATATCAATTAAATATAAAATAATTTCACAATATTACTGTATTTTTGATCAAATAAATGCAGCCTTGGTGAGCAGAAGAGACTTTTTCAAGAACATTTAAAAAAAACTTCAGACCCCAAACATTTTGAACAGTAGTATATATTGAACTAAATAACTGACTTCATTACCAATAAATAAAAATCCTACGTGACTAATCAATTTTTGTGGAAAATTTGACAAGTGCATCACAAGACGTGGTCCCTCACCAATCAAAAGGTCTGGACACACTACATTAAATATGTTTTTGGATTCACATTTGTGTATTTCATATTATTTGAATAGCATGAAGCTGGTTAAGAAAATGAACAAAGCTGGAAACCACATTATGAGGTTTAGTGTCTTTAACATTTCTATTCATTAAATGACTCTCATAATTCCATTGTTTCAATGGCTTTACTTATACTAAAATGTAAAAAACAGTAAAAAATAAAGAGTAAAAATATGTGGGTGTGTCCAAACATTTGACTGGTCATGAAATAGCAAGAAATGTCATGACCCTAATGAGAACAACCAAACATCCATCACATGTCACTGTATTCCTCACAAAACAACCACAGCAGGCATGCACACAGAACACAGTGTGGAAAATTACCAAGATGAAGCAGTACATGACTATTAAACCACTGAAGCTTATAGCATGATTTAAAATCCATGCTACATTTCTGTTCATCTACATTTGTTGACACCTCTTCCATTAAATATTCCAATCAATAAAAACAATCCTTGAACTCTTAACTGAGCCTGTGTATGCGCTTTTGGAACTAAACTAAATCAAGACAAAAGAAGAGCAGGGTTCCCATTCCATGATTACAGGTAAATGAATTAACTTGTAGGGATGACACTCACACGGACCAGATTCTAGTTAATTAAATATCGAGTGTACCTCAAAAAAATCCACTATGGAATAATTTCAATGAGTTTTCTATGCCTGGAAACCCGTATTAAAACTCCTTGACATTTCCAGGTCTTGACCTCGGGAACCCTGCATGAGAGTGAAAGTTCAGGCAATCAAATCCCTTAAATCATTCAGAACATCAGTGGACCTCACCTGTCCTCCTCCCCATCAATGGAAATGGGTATGCCGAAAAAACTGTTGACAGCCGGGTTGGCCAGCTGCAAGCCTTGTGTGATGAAGGGCTTCATCATGTCTTTACTGTGAACCTGCGCAGACGCATCAGACATCCTCCGACTCTCGTCCGTCTGACTGAAGACGCTTCCCGCGGCCGTCCCATTGCGGGGAACCTGGGACGCCTGGCTGTGTGCGGAGGTATTGGGCGCTGTAGCAGATCCCGGCACAGCAGTGAGCACGCTTGAGGCCGGGACGCCAGCCACTGCGGCAGTCACCGGTGCTACGGGCAAGCTCTGAGTGCTTTGCGGAGTTGTCGATAAACCATGCATTACTCCTGAGGCTTGGTACTGTGCCACCGTTTGCTGCTGAATGGACGCCACAGGGACGATGCTGCTCACCAGCCCCGCCGCAGGATGCGGCACCAGATTTGGGATCGGCTGGCTCCCTAAGGGAACACCTCCAGGGACTCCAGACATTTCTACTGTACCCAGGACTTGCACTCCTCCTGTGGCCGCGGTCGGAACGGGGGCCGACCCCTGAGTGACGGCTTGCCCGACGGAAAGGCTCACCCCGGGGAGGGTCTGGGTGACCGTAATCGGCATGTTACGCTGGCTGTACTCAGGCTGACTTGTTGATTGGTGCGTAATAGGCTGGGGTTGATAAAGCAGCGGCTGCACTTGAGGAGGAGGGACGCTGGGAGATTTCTGAAGGTGGGTGCCAGGGTGTCCTCCATCGTGGAGACTGTGAGGGACAGCGACATGAGAGCTGCCCGGCACCTGCTGCTGAGCAGACGGAGGAACTGGCTTATTACTAAAGGACTCAGGTGATCCAGACCCTGAGGTGACCTGCTGCAGGGCCACACTGAAGCTGTGCGTGTGCAGTTCTGGATTCTGCGGCGGGCCGGTGAAAGACGACCCGTCGGAACTTACATCAGGCGCCGCCTGAGCCATTACAGACCCGACGGTAGCCCCGAGCCCACTGTCCCTATCCGCTCCGGGCTCATTCACACTGGTGTGCCTGATACTATCCACAGTCCTGCTCATCACAGAGCCCTCGGGGTCTTTCTCGTAATACTCCATACAGGTCCACCGGCCCCTCCTGAAGGGCTCTCCGGAGCCGTGGTCGAGCTTAATGACCCTAAAGCGAGAAGTGCAGCTGGTTACGGTCGTGGCGCTTGATGCACTGATGACTTGCGCGGGCTGAGTCATCCCCGGCGCTTGAGTACTCGAGGCCTGGACGCCCTGGTGACCCAGGGTGCGTGGGCTAAACCCGCCGTTCAGAGGGGTGGAAGCGGGCAACTGGCCCTCTGCTTCACCCACATTATTCAAAGTCTCCTCCGAGGAGCTCCTGTCACATATCTCAGCCCCATAGTCAGTCCGGGACATGTCAAATATCTCGGAGGACACGTCCTCTGTCCGGGACTCATCCGGGTCATCCAGGCTCTCGGTGTCGTCGGTCGCGTTGTTGGCCGCGACTTGAGCCTGAGTCACGCTCGTGATCTGAAAGCAGCTCTTCTTCTTAGCAGGCATCTTAGACATGCTTAACAGCTTTTTATGACACCGAGACCCCTTAAAGACGCTGCTGACTTCACAAAACAGCAAATTGTTGCGGCACCGGACCCCAAATTTCAGAGTTTTCCGCGACGGTCGTGCGCTATCCGTCTTCCTCTTCCCTCCTGTTGCATTTTCGGCGCGTGAACAGCGGACGAACACAATCTCCGCGAGCGGCGTGCGCGAGATGACGTGTCGGTTATTCGTTTATCCTCGTTTGCTGGTGATCGGAGCTCGGTGAGGCCGCTGTCGTAGATTCGGCTGCGTTCACTCCCCCTGCTGCCGCTCACTTCTCTACCTACAGATGAGTATCAAACACATCCTGACCGAGCGCTGCGAAACACCGCCTCACACGTCACTCACGACACCCGGCGACAAGAATCGGGCGTACTAACAAAACAACCACGAAAACGGTCTGACATCAAAGTTTACAGCCAACTAACTCGCAGACTTCGGTAACAGAAAATCTAAAAAATTTCACCTCCCGACAAGATGGCTATATAAATTCGCGATGCATGCTGGGAAACGAGCGCAACAGGCATGTCGCGTAAAAAGGATGGTGAATACGGCTTATTACGTTCAAACTAGTGCAGTGGCGTAAGTTCATTGACTCTTTTGTTTCAACATACTTTCCACGTCAAAAATTTTTTATTCACTTTTAAAGTAAATACTAGTCAGAGTAAGTTTATTTCCGAAAACCTGTTTCAGTGTTGTCTACAAAAAAATAAAAAACATTTAAAGGTTTCCACTATTTTTGTCCACATAAAAAATAATAAATATAACTATACGGGGTAAGTTAAATCACAGTGGGAACCCGCCACTAAATACATTATTTATCAGTAGGCCTACAACAACTTCGTTACCTTTTTGTATGCTACCTTTTTCTTTTAAATCTATCTATCTATCTATCTATCTATCTATCTATCTATCTAAGCACTGTTCTGGCCAACAGAAAGTGTATATATATATATATATATATAATATATATATATATATACCTAATACAGGCTATATATATATATATATATATATATATATATATAAAATTGCATAAAGTACAACATATAAAACACTTGACAATCTGACCCGACTTAACATTTATTGAAAACACCTTTTAACAGTATTAGATTTACTATTTAAATCTACTATTTATTTTTATTTTTTGTTCTTGCCTGAATATTTTCAAGTTATTAAGCATGCTATTACAAAACTATTATAATTTAATATAATATAATTTTGGACATAATTCGCAAAAAAAAAAAAAAAAAAAAAAATTAAGAGATTTAAGTGAGATCAGTATATTAAACATATTTTGGAGAAATGCGGCACTAGTGTATTTTATTTATTATTATTATTATTATTATTATTATTATTATTATTATTATGCAGTGGCATTGTGCAGAATATCAGCAGTGATCAGTAGGGGGAGTAATTGCATTCTGCACACACTCATTCTTCTGATTTCACTTCATCGCTTGAACATTTTGTAATTCTCTGTTGGCTCTCTTTTATATTTCTTTTTGGTTCCAAGGATCCAGATATGTAATAAACACATTTTCTACATGTCGAGTGTAATACAGAACTAACGCGCAGTGAATTCACGAGCATTTACCTACTTTGAGGAAAATCAGGAAGTGGTTTAGTTCAACAGAGAGGAGCCTCCCATCTCGTGGATTTTCAAAGATTTATTGCACATCCAGTTCTTAAAGCTCCACTTCTTTCACATTTTAGAAATGTGTTTTTCACAAAGAATGTAGTAAAATCAGTCATTTTTATATGCATTATGTCCTTATTCTTTAACCACGTTGTTTTTAATCTTCTGCCTTAAAGCAGCTGATCCAAATAATGCAACTCATTTTTTGTTTTACTGCCTTTTATCTCAAGTTGTCTGTTGGATTTAGAGGAGTGACACGGTCAGGTGATTACAATAATGTTCCTCGGCTTTCTCGAAAAAGAGAGATAACGAGACTGTAGACAATGGGTGTGCCTGCCAAATGATTGGCCTGTAAATATTAATATCTAGTGGCTTTGTTGTGTCCTTGTCTGCCACATGATCTGTCCTGACATTAATGACAATGAATGTCAGCAGTGAATCACCAACCAGTCTCTGTGAAAAGAAAAATCAACAGCATTTAAGTTTTAGGTTTCATATAATTTGTTAGATGTTTAATGACAAAATTTGTCTGAAACAGCAGATTCTATTGTATAATTAAGATGAATCAACAGCATTTAAGTTTTAGGTTTCATATAATTTGTTAGATATGTTGCACTGCACATTCACGAAAAAAAATTCCTATATGTGTAAAAATGGAATAAACTGACCTGATGGGGAAAGTGGTAATTTTTTATAATTTTGTTATTCTGTGTTTTATATAAAACAAAAGTTAGCTGTTTTGAAAAGTTAAATGGTTGTTTTTTTTTTTACTGTGTTTTATATTATTGAGCTTAGCTAATGAAATGGAATAGAGTTGATGATATTTAACATTTTATATTTAAAATTTGCCTATAGGCAACGTGTATAGGCAAATGAGAATCAATTTTGACCCATATTTGGGGTATTAAAACAAAATCCCTTTTTTAAAGTTCACCCAAAAATGACACGTCATCGCAAACTTGTATGACTTTATTTCTTTTGTGGAACGTAAACAAAGATATTTTGAGGAATGTATAATGGGGGTCCATACAATGGACATTAATTGTACCATTAGAGTTTATATCAATATTTTGAATTAGTTTTTATTTTTACATAACATTGTGTGGGTTTCCATATTTATTATTAATTTTTAAATGTCTATATAGTTTTCATTTTATTTAATTTTTCAGTTTTCGCTGAATCTATCCCTTTAATTGATACTTTCCTGAAATATCAGAACTCATCATGTGCAAAAATAATACAAAAAGTAACTAATTCATGAGTCATAACGATGAAAAAAAATTCCACATTTTATCTTAAAAACTATGCGATGCTTGAAAGCAATTACATCTTGATAATGAGACTGATCTGGCGGTTTCACATCAGAGGGTCTATTTTCGTCCAGCGTCGCAGTGGCGGTGGTGAGTCGTCTGCGCGGAGGGATATAGCGCGGGACTACACCCAGGCGCTGTCTGAGTCCGTCGGCTTTCTTTCCTGCCCGAGCTGAGATTTCACACAAGCCGACGAGCCGGACAGCACAGGAGACGCCAAAACCCTCCATCCGCGCAACCCTCGCTAGACCTATAGCACTTATAGCGTTATATCCACTCCAGTGGGTGTAGTTCGTCCTATACATCCTTTCAAAATACAGAAAAATGTCTTGGCAAAGCTACGTGGATAATCTGATGGCCGATGGCAGCTGCCAGGATGCCGCCATTGTTGGCTACACGGACGCCAAATACGTCTGGGCATCTTCAGAGGGTGGTACTTTTAGCGGTATAACGGTAAGATTTTGCTAGATTAGCACCCGTTGTGCGGTTAACGCTTCGTTTTCATTGAATTCGGGGTGTAATTTGTGTTGTACGGCGAGCGGAGGGATTCGGGTGTTAGCAAGCTAGTCAGCTTTAGCACGCGTGCACGGGGAGCCGGTCTCGTGCCCAGCGCGAGCTAACCATTTCAAGCGTATATCTTAATAAAATCAACACACGAGTTATCGTGTTTATCATTAGCAAAGCTGCAGCGGTACAACAGAACCTCGCTTTTTTCCCACAAAAGCGAAAGAATGAGTGAAAGAAGTGTTTCTGCTGAATGGATCGAGGCCCAGATGAAGCACAGGGCTGTGGCCACGGCCTCTAGACTTCATTACTCATATCACAATCAACCACATTATGCTTATCTAACGACCCTAGTTACAGTGCAACCGCGGTATAACCGAGCGCACACAGCACGTTTTCTTTAGATTTCGACGACTTTCACTGGATGCAGACGGGTCCGGCTCTGATTAAATCACACATTTCCTTTCGCATTATTCAGCAATATCGATTTCCACCATATCTACGCGGTGTGCATTGTTTTTATATGTCACAAGTCCTTCAGATGCACAGATCCCCTCGCTAGATTCTCCCAGAGGTCGGACTCGCTCTGATCAGTCTTGAGATAAGCTGCAGTCTTAGGCCACGAGAGGAGAGCAGAGGAGGAAGTTCAGACAGTGGCGCTCGTGCTTCAAGTTTTCCCTTCAGGAGCACAAAGATGGCGTCCCGTCGCCTGTGAAGGCTCACTCAGTGTTTGAGCACACAGAGCCTGAGTTGTGCTGTTATCATTGTCATGCTTTAAAAAAACAAACAAAAGGTGCCTCAACCTAAATTGCTAGTTTGAATGGGTCAGATTGCTTGCACTCATAGCATGCTGATGCATGCAAATAATCCATTCAGGTTTTCTACAAAAGTATTCCCATCTTGTGTGACCTGCATGATATTAAACCTCACTTAACGATCTGACTATTTAAACAAGTGTCTTTTTTTTAATTTTTTTAATGCTTCATTTTCAGCCTGATGAAATCGATGTCATCGTCGGCAAAGACCGAGAGGGCTTCTTCACCGGTGGGCTGACTCTCGGGAAAAAGAAGTGCTCTGTGATCAGAGACAGCCTTCCGTTGGAAGGGGACTGGACGATGGACATCAGGACAAAGAGTCACAATGGAGAGCCAACATACAATGTTTCCATAGGCAGAGCTGGCAAAGGTAAACTATGAGTATTGTGTTTAATTTAGCACCTCCGACAGGCATTTCATTAGATATGTGTCTGCTCAGAACAAGTATTAGTGTAGATTAGCGTGGGAGAAACGTCTGATTCCTTACTAGTTTTTAAATTTTTCACATAAGCTAATTTAGGACGATGACCCTTAATGCTGAGATGTGCCCACTCATACAGTCTGCCTTTGTGGTCCTCTCTTTGAATGTAAGGAAGGTATAGTTTCAAGCCGGTGTAATCTTCTGTCCCCCACTCCTCCTCTTTTCTGAAAAACACCCAAGTGCTGGATTTCAGCGCTGTGCATGTACAAGCTTTTCTTGATCTAACAGGTTCCTTGAACCGCGTGTGAGGTTTTCCTTCTCCCTATCACTGTTTAATGAATTCGGGCCTGAGCTATCAATCATCCGGTTGTGCGGTAAACACCCCTCCACACCCTATTATCTAAGTTAGATAAATCAGCAGGGCGCAGGTCGAGTAGAAACTTTGTACAATCCCTGTGGTGAGTTTTAAAGATCTGACATTCATAACCAAAGTTGGGTTGCTTGTATTACACCACAGCACACAGTGTGTTTTAGCACACATTCAATACACAACATGGTGTCAATGTGGGTCCTGTGAAAGTCTCTCAGAGATATCGTAGAGAGGTAACCGTTTCTAAAGGATTTAGTGTGTGTGGGGCGGGTTAAAGGTCCTTTGGAATGTGGCAGCGTCAAATTCCCCTTCCTATTTCCTCTTTCCTGTACACTAAAATATGTCACTACAAAGCTCAAGCAGCCAGCTTCAGACCTCTTTGTCAAATACTCTGAATAGCTTTCCTCTACTTGGTTGCTTATAATGGTGAAGCGCATGTGCATGCAAACACTTCTGATTGCAATTGTGATTCTCTTTCTCCTCTGTTTCATGATTGTTCCCTTTTTTTCCCTAACCACGGCACTTCTCAACTCTCCCCTTCTCTATTTCTTCTCTTTCAGTCTTGGTTCTTGTAATGGGCAAAGAAGGGGTCCATGGAGGTGGATTGAATAAGAAGGCATACTCAATGGCAAAATACTTGAGGGATTCAGGGTTCTAATGTAATTAAGCTTGTTTAGTTTCACTTGAGGGACAGAAAGAAGAAAGAAGTTTGCTGTTAAGCTTTCTCCTTCAAGCAGTTAATGTCTTGAAAAAATTTAATAGCAATCAAGGAAAGAATGGTGATAATATCCTATAATGTCCCCGTGTCATCGGGGGGAAAGACTTTTTTTTTTTTTCCCTTTTCTTTTCAGTTTTGTTCATTTGTGGTCTTTTTTTCTTTCCTTATGTACTCCAGTGTTGGTTATAGTCATGGGAAAGGAAGGTACCCACGGAGGATCGCTCAACAAGAAAGCATTTAGCATGGCTGAGTACCTGAGGAAAGTTGGATACTAAAGCAGCCCCTTCCCATCCATCCACACAGCAGCTCACTTTAATACACCGCACCACACTTCCCACCCACCCCTACCCTCATCCTCGCCCCCTTTTTGTCAACTTGACAGCACTACCAGAACCCGTTAGTAGATGCATCATTGTCTTTCTCCAAATCTATCTGTCCATTTTTTTTTTTTTTTATGAAGTTCTCCTTTTGTTTAATGCTCCATGTCCTTTAGTTTTCCAAGTTCTGACATCCGTTTTGTGCCACAGTAAATCAAGCATGTTGGTTTCATGAAGGTTCAATCACAAACACTACTGTACATAACCGATGTAAAAAAATGAAGATTTTTTAAAAAAAATTGGACGACCCAAATTGTGTAAATTCACAAGTAAAGGCACTACATTGTCCAATTTTTTTCCTTAGGCACTGCTAATGAACAGCTTGAGATAGATTGATGCCTCTCGAGTGCTTTGAGCCCTTGCTGAGCTCTCATGGTCTTCCTTGTATACAGCATGTCCAGGATGGAAAAAGTGCATGCATATCTTTTAGGTCAATATCATCGTTTTCCAGTAAGTAACTACACCACCTTGTCTCAGCTTTGAGAATGAAGTTAACCAGTCATGTAACACTTTTTATTATTATTATTATTGTTTTTCTTGGTTTGATCCTGAATTCATTTAGTAAGCGCCCCTGCCCTTGTGAACTGCACCACCTTCGGCCCAGCTTCTATTATATGCCCTGTACCTTCTTTACTTTGAAAACCTTATATCAAATGCTTTTGCTGTTGTATTTGGATGTGGTCTTGTAAGTCATTGGTCTAATGTTGGAATATTTTGAATGTGGTGGCAGATCAGCATTTACAAGGTTTGGGTTAAGTTGTTCCCCAAGAGCCTTTGCATCCCGGACTCTGTATGGACATTCCATCGCTGCAATAGCTCAGGCACTTATAATTGTTGTTTGCCAGCTCCTGTAAAATGTTTTTCTGTTTGTTTGTCCTTTTTTTTTTTTTTTTTTTTTAGACAAAAAGTGCTGCCATCCCAATGTACCTCTGGTTCTGTCCATTTCACTTTGGGTTCTCTAATAGGACCAATTTTTTTTTGTTGCATCCGGTGGGATTAACAGAATTGCTCCAAACTATTGTTGTGAAGGATGACTGCTAGCTTCATCTGTTGCCGACTTTGTAACACTACATTTTCAACACTTCAAATACACAATGTAACACCAAGCTCATTTGTATTAAACACTATTACTGGCTAAACAGTTTGAAATTAAAAATCAAATGTATAACTACCTGAGAATTCCTCTCATGAATGTCTTGAATAGATGAAATGGCAGTCTTATTGTTAACATGTCACCTTAAACATTTTTGACTTTTAATCTGTTATTTTCAAGAATGAAATCATCTGGAAGTCATTGCCTTGTAAACTACTTAATTGCGATGTATCAAACTGTCATAGCACGGTACAAATGCTTCATTAAATAGACAAAAAAAAAAAAAAAGATACTGAAGTAAACTGTGTACACTAACTTTTTCTGGGATATGGTGGTATTAGTTGGAAAAAGATCACTAGTTGAAGTCAGTTGTATTGTGGAAACTTGTTAAATAAAGCTGTGTATCCTGTGCCATAATGTAGATCTGATCTGTTGCTACTGTGAGACGGATTTTAACTCCTGCCCTGTGAGGAGTCGATTCTTCAGTGGCACCTCTGGGATATTTGGCATCAATTCAACCTCCAGGGCGTGTGGAAAATGTACAGATTAAAGAAATGATAAAATTGTGTAATTCTCTCCCTTCTTACATCTGACCAGCTGATATTCAACTCAATTTACGTGGAAGGAAAGAAAAAAAAAATGCCATGATTTAACCACCTTGTTTACAGACAGATCAAATAAACCTATTCCAACCAGAAAATTGATTTTGTTCACTTGTGTGTCTTCAAGCATCTTCCTATCAATTTGTAGAAAATGAAATCTACAAACGACGGTGTAGTAGGGCATGGTAGGTATCTTTTTTTTCTAAGCAGTTATCAGTTAGTATGTGAACTTCCAAGTTGATATTAAAGAATATCTGTTTGCTTTCAGTACTCACTAAGCTCATTAATTTGTAATTGACATTGGTAAGCCTGAAGGGGTCACTATAATCACATAAACATACACAACCTGCTGACTCGGTTTAATCTTAATGTTTTATCTAATGTAAAGAGTTTGAGTATGTATTACACGTCACAACTTAATTTGACACTAGAAGATGCCATATAGTTTAAAAACCAGCCTACATATACATTATTATAGGCTACGTACATGCACGCACACTACTTAGAGCTGTAAGACTGTTTAATGTTTTTGAAGTAGTCTCTCGTGCTCACCAAAGCTGCATTTATTATAGAATATGTGGTTGAAAATAAAATTATTACTGACTCTAAACTTTTGAACAGTAGTGTATAATGTTACAAAAGCTTTCTAAAAAAATCAACAGAACAGTTGGTCAACAGAAGAGACTACTTCAAAAAAAAAAAACAATATATATATATATATATATATATATAAAGAATACTAATAATAAAAAATAATTCTTACTGTCTAAAACTTGACTGTAGTCAAGTCTCACACACACAAAAACAGGTGGATAAGTTCACATACTCATGCACACTGCACAGCCCTTCTTTCCCCTCACTAGGCTTTTCAACAGGTGCCTCTGATTTGCCAGACGTGCCCTAATTGTAGACGTAAGATCTTGTATATTTCAGCTGCTCGAGGTGGCCCGGGGTTTCGCGACACACTACAGTGGTGTGGTGCGTGTGCAAAACGGCCTTGTCGAATGGCGTTTAAAGAGAAACCAATCCTGACGTGTTGTATATTCATTTGGCTTAGTTTTATTAAAATTAGTGGTTTTGCGGTATTTAATGAGGAAAAACGTTTCGATTCAGCGGGCTCTTTTAATAAGAATGCACGAACAAGAGAGTCATTGGATCGAGGGGAGCAGAAGCCGAAATCTGGAGCACAGGTTGGGCGCCTTCTCATTTGGCAAGACCAAGCTTCAAAATCACAGGGTGGTGGTAGTGTCCGGTTTTCTTCGGACTTCAGTTCTCGCAGTCAACCCGATGAGAACGCAAACCAGTCAGATGATTCAGGTAAAGATGTCCTTGTGATTTTCTGAATGCATATGTATTGATTTAGCCTAAGTCACTAAGTTATAGAATAAAAGATTAGGTGGTTTCTGATGAATACTTGTAGTTGTTAGTCTCTCAAAACGTCTTTGTTTCTTGCACATCCTTGCAAAGAGATTTCGTTTTTAATAGCATGTTAACTATTCCAATGTGGCGTAGTCTTTCTGTTCACATTTTCTGTATCTTCTTTCAATAGGCTGGATGAGGCTGCAACCTCTTTGGGAACAGGTTTATGGTCTAAACACCTTGTATACTCCAACAGTGGAAAGGCTACTTGGAATGAAACCCAAGGTGGATTGTGTTGGAGATTTGATGAAATTGACAGTTCATGGACGAGAGGCTCCTTTTGGGTCCAACTTTCTTATTGATCGAGGTTTGCTTCGTCATTGACTGATTTTTATTTTTTACTTTACATATTATTTACCTCCCACCCAAAAAATATTTTTGTTCTTCTGTAGGAAGCATCCCACCGCTTCCATTGGTACAGTTGCCCTCGGAATGTGACCATATATTTTTGAGAACATGGAGAGACTTTGTTTTCATTATACCATATAATGGATGTTACGTATCACAAGAGGTTTGTTTATATTTTAATGTAAATGGAATATAGCATTTATGATCACTTCTGACCCCCCCCCCCCCCCCACCCTTGTGATTTCAGAAAGACACTTATGTTCTTCCTTTACTTTGGTGGGGATTGCCTGTGAAAATGTCTTGTTCCTCCCTGACTTCGGCAGAAAGTGAGCCAATGGTCTCCTGCTACAGTAATGGCATGATTGTGAGGCTGAATAAAGGAGTTTCTGAAAACCTGAAGATCAAAGGTAACGCAAAGGTTCATGTTTGTTTACATAGATTGATTTGAGCTTTACAGATCTAAATTTCCTTAATTCTGCTTAAACCCAGGAATGAATGAATGGCAGCCTCTTCTGAAAGTGTCAGCTAGATGTGGATACAGCCTGGTGTCACATCCAGAAGGTGTTGTCATCCATGCCCCATATATGCCATGCATGGAGCAAAAGGTATTCAACTTGTTCTACATTTCACCTGAATTTCATTCAGTCACTCATCTTGAATACACTAAGCTTTTGCCTTACTTTACAGGATGGGATGTTCACTCTCAGCATGGCAATAGAGAGCGAGTTTAATCTGTCCTGCCCAGCACTTTCGCATAGTTTTCCTATAAGTGCACCTGATCTTGTACGTGAAAATGAACGCATTTCTGTACCTCATGCTCTGATTTCAACAAAACTCCCTCCCACCACAATTACTACAACTACTAAAACCACTCAGCCAAAATGGGCTCATACAAGTTCAAGGACTTCCACAAGTTCAGTTCAAAAGTTGGCTACTCCTCCCTTCCCTTATTACATCCCTGGCCAACCTGTTCCTCCTAATTACCCTTTCCTCCTTTTTCCTCCAAACATACCACCAACGATTCTTCCTCAAGGTTCCAAAATTGTGGGTCCCCCAACTGCTATTACCCAGAGGCCACAAGCACCGGTTTACACAAAACGTCCTCAAACTTGGTACCCTTGGTACCCTAAGCCCAGCTTGGTTCTTACCCATGACCCCAGTCATCAAAGTGTAGCTGGGCCACATTATCCAAGAAAACCTCTGGTAGCCCCAATCACTCCCCGACTAAAACCCACAGGTAATCCTCAAGATAAGTTGACTTTCACCACTCCCATTGCCCCTCCTTTGCAGTGGACTTCACCTATGTTTCCTCCCAGGAATATGGTATATCCTTTATATCCTGGAAAATCTGAATTTGTGTCTCCCCCCTCAGCGGTCTTTCCTCGAGTTCCCTACCTACCTCATCACTCCCAAACCCTACAAAGACCGTCTGAACCACATTCTCCACCAAAACCAGAGTCTAAACCACCTATACCTGCCCCTACAAGAAAGACAGGACCGCAGCTCCTCCACTCACTGTGGTACAAACCCTTCCTGCCACATCGTTCAGAAATGCCATCTGTTCCTACAAAAGTTCTGCGGAGTAATACAGTTTCCACCTCTGGGGCTGTTACTTCCAGTTCAACCACATATTCAGAAGAGTCTGAACAAGCTGTAAAACCACGAGCTTTTGGGCTTCCGTACCAATCAGTTGTAAAGCTTCCTCCTAAGAACTTTCAATTTGCTTTAACCCCAAGCATTAATTCTACCCCTTCACTTCCCAAATTTCCTCAAGTTGTTCACACCCCTACCCCAATAAAAGCTGCCTCGACTCTAATTAGTTCATCCCATGCACATTCTTTTCACTGTCCAACTTTCTGCCCTAGACCCCCTTCAATTTTCTACCACCACCACAACCATCACCATTTTGCTCATCCTGCTCAAATGTCTAATCTTGACATTTCTAGTATGATCAAAATTAAAGGCCAAATGTTGTCATCTCCTGTTGAATCTCCTGGTTCAGCCCTTCTTCCCCTTATTCAGGCTATGGGTTATAATTATGGCCCACTTTCCTCAAAACATACAGTTGTATCACCAGCTTCAGATTATACAGCAATGCAATATTTGGTGGAGAATCCCCTCATTAAGGATACCGATGCCCCTGGTACTTCAAAGTATTTGACAGGGCCAACCATGTGGCCCTACATTTTTAGGAAGATGGAATCAACTGCTGCCTCTCCACGGTCTACAATGAAACCTGCGAATGTTGCTCCTGTTATACATCCTTCGGGACCTTCTAAGCTGCATTCTAGACTCTTACAAAATAGACCAGTTGCTGAACCTCTTGCTTATTCAGACCGAAGCCCAGACCCTGCAGTCAGCCAGGCTGAGATACAGCAGTATTTCTCCCTGTGGGGCCATGACACGCAGCCAATGTTAGTTGCTCCAACTAATGCTCCCTCTTTTGAGAAAATGGTCCAACATGACATTTCTTCCAAACCTACAATGCCTCCAACTCATGGCAAAAATGTATTTATGAATTACTTGTATCAAGCTGCTAATTCGAATGCTAAGTCCCCCATGTCTAATTTTCCCACAAAAGACTTTTTTTCCCAGATGCTGTTGCCTCAGCCCTCCAATAATCACAATCCATCTGAGCCGTCAAATCAGCCACCTCAACCAGAGCAAAGTCTTGGTAAGAACCCTCCACTGCAGCTGAATTTTCATCCCTTGAAGCAGATTCACAACTCTGTGCCAGTAATTAGCCCTCAGCGGCATTTCCCTCCAAGTGGAGAATCTGTGGTTCCTGCGTTTAGGAGCCCAAAATTATTTGAGACTCGCTGGGTTCCTGCGGTTCAATCTAATGAGGATGCATCTGCTGCACACTGAGAAATGTGGGGAGCTGGAAACAGTGCTAACTTACAATAAAAGAGTTTAAGTGGAAAAACTGTTGTTGGCTTTTCTTTTAGGTTGTCACGCTGTGATTTAATTGTGTTATTCATCAGGCATAAGAAACGTGTACAAGAGGTTGTGGGTGGGTTGAATGTTTATAGCAGCGATGTCCAATCCTGTTCCTGTAGAGCCACCTTCCGGCAGAGTTTAGCTGAGAAATGTGATAGGAATGGTCTGTATATTCAGTGTCATCTCTACCAGAAACCCTTCATCACTTTCTTAGATGAGAAAGCTACAGAAAAATAATTGATGCTTCCATACCTCCGTTTGCCTTACATCTTTAGCTGTTTTTATTGTAAAATGACCATTTAACAAAGAGTTAATACGTTTTGAATAGGCTCAGTATTAGAATGGGTATATTACCTATGATACACAAAATGGCATTGTAAATCCAGCATTTATAATAAATACTAGAGAATCTCTGTCCCACTTATTTGAAGGTTGTACAGGCCTATTGAGAAGGGGTATTTAAAATATTCAGTATTCATGAACAGACTTTTTCCTCAAAGCCATTTCTGTGAAGAGTGTGATAAAGATATGGCCACCATCCTGTGACAGAATGACATCATTAACTGATCATTCCTTATGCGAGATATTCATTGAGATCTTATGATGAAAATCTGCACTTGAACCTTTCGAACTATTTTCACAATTCCATAAGGTGAAAACACTACTTATTAAAAATGCACTAAACACAGACTCATAAACATTTACATTTTATTACAGCACCACAGTAACAGGCACAGTCTTTATTCCTTCCTTAACAAAAAGGTCCGTTTTGTTTATACATGTGACCGACTGCACTTATGAGTTTGGTGGCTACCTCAGAACAAGATGAGTTAATGTCATCTGTATATGGTCATGAAATTTGAGCAGGTCAGAAATGTTTCTTTTTTCCTGGACAAATGGGAGCAAGGAGAATCGGCTTTGAAAGAACAGGTGTTTTTTCTGACACTGCTGCATCTACTGCTGGCCCTTGTGTTTCAGCGACCTCCCTCTTTACAACAGGAGCTATTTTTGGCACCATCACCACCTCGGCTGATTCAGAGGATTCTGCCGAGAGCAGACCGCTGGCCGAGGGGTCATGAAGTGCTGTCAGCTTGTGATGTTTGAGGCCGTGGATGGCAGGGTTGTGCTGAGGTCCAAAGGTGTGTGCATGCAGAAGTTTTTGGACTTGTACTGTGGCATTGCTTGCTGGATCCACAGCTTGGGTCTGTCATGAATAAAGGAATTATTAAAGTTGTATAGTGTGTCTAACTTCAGCTTAATCTGAGTTTAAGGTTTAAAGGTGAAGGATGTCATTTCTATGCCAATAATGGTGCCAAATGGAAATGCAGTCTGTTTGGTGGATGACTGCGCCAGTCATACACACTCAGAATTTTTTTTAAAAAGTTATCACTGGGATGTTACCCTTTCACTACATGATTAAGATTTAACAACATCTTTATTTGCATTCATTTAACTTGTCCCAGTTACTTACGTCATGACTATTAGATTTAATTTTTGATCAGTAATTAAGTTCTGATAAAGAACAAATACAATAAACTTACCACTGCAGGTTGTGTCTCTGATTTAATATAAATCAAATTACTGATTAAAGGCAGTCATTGCATTTTCAACATTTACAATGATTTACATTGTAAGTGCACATTGTGTCAATGTGAAATAATAAAGAGATATTTACTGGGCCAAAGATTTTGCAGTCAACATCATTCAGTTTGGCAGAACCTTGAGCTAGACAGAGGCCATGGATCTAAAAATAGTCACAAATATGGATTAGACATCAACATGAAAGACGGTTCGACTCATTTTGCTTCTGTAATCTGATGTTATTTCTAAGCAAAAGAGGATATTCAACAGGAAAAATGTAGGTTGAGGCTTGATTTTATGCGTGGGATTTGACTGGATCATGAAAAGCGGGCATGCAGAATGAAGAGAGGCAGTTGGACGGGGTGGGGTTTAAAAATGAAGAGGACTTGGTGAAATCACTGAAAAGTAAAGTCGCTTCAAAGGTTTAGCACCAAGGTCTTATGCACAATAAACCAGGAAAGTGTGTTCAGAAATTAAATAGGGTCATTTGGTTTCATGATGACTTTGAAACAAAGCCAAAGCAGTCTCTTTCTCTCTCAAAGATTTTAAAATTTTCTTACAGCAACATTGTGATTCTGAGGGATGCATATATCATCATCTTGACTTGTGCAGTTTGTCCCAATAATGGCATATTCTGCAAAGTACCTGGGTCCACCACTGACAATCTGCAAAAAAAATCAGAAAACAGCACCATATTGTCTATTGGGAGCTTTATCGTCTAAAGATAGTTTTTAGTACTCCATGTACATTACCTGGGATCTTATGCGTCCAATTTCAAGGAGAGCAAACTTTGTGTTTAGAGCATTATTTTTATTGAAATAATCTAAAGAGGATTCAATGAGTTGAAGGCCATCGCTGTCATTTAAAAGAACAAGTTGAGGGCAGCCTAAGCATTCATCTGATTCTAGATACAACAAAAAAACAAAACATCTCCTCTCTGTGATCAGATGACATGTGAATTTGTTTTACAGTGCTCTTTTGTCCTCTTACCTGTCTCAGTTTCACACTTGAATGCCACAACAGACAGACCTTGAGTTGTATTTTCCAGTACAAAATCACAATCAGCCTCAACTGCCTAGAAGAGAACCAGAAAGATAATTAATTAATTGCTATATAACTTTTCCGAAAGTACACATAAATAAAGTTAGCTCTCACCATATCAACTTTTTGTCTGACTGGACAAAGGCTCACTGGCGTTGGATCCAAGACATGACACGTAGTTTCCAGCAAATCCAACTCCAGATGATACGTGTCCGCTTGAGGTGGCTTCAGAAAGACATTTGAATCTTAAAAGCCCCATTTATACCAGGAGTTAAATGTGCTAAGTGATGATTTTGATGTAAAAGAAACCTTTTTTGAATTGTAGTTTAGATATAAAAACATTAGTTTGTAGAACAAATTTGATCACAATGTTACATTTTCAGAAGCACATCACAAGTGTGCAACAAATACTGTATAAATTCCATAAACTGGATGTTATGTTTCATCCATTTCAGTGGACGAAATAATCATATAATATAATATCTATATATTTTTAAAGCCAATGTTACCAACTTGCATACACCACATGACTGGTACAACCACCATCACACAAGCATTATTCATGATCATCCATTATCTTACCATGGAGATGAACTTGATTTCGTCAATTTGATTGAGGGCATATTTGTAACCGTGTGTTTGCTGAGCATTGAGGAAATCCTGTGCCACCAGAGCCGCTGCTTCAGCCTCCGGGGAATCGCAGGGAGGGAAGCTAACGGTGGGCATCACCCCCTGTGCCTGTGACCCCATTACCAGGAGCCCGAGAACAGTGAGCGTAGCGCAGAGCTGCATGCTGAACAGTAATAACCCGAAATCCTAAAGCGAATATGCGGACAGAAGGTAACTGCGTTTGGTTTGCTGTACTTTGGTCTTGACTACATGGTCAATGTTAAGACATGCTGGCTTCTGTTACGTAAATGAATCCAAAGAACCAACTTTGGGTGCCAAAGTAAACAAGACTGCAAGTGGGTGTTCAAAATAAAGTTGGGTTTGGGGAAGCAGGGGTGCTTTTAAACTTTGACCACGTCCTTGATGATTAAACTAACATGAATGGAGCCTGAATGAAAACCCTGCTTCCCATCCAGTCAAGTTTTTTTTAGAATGAGTTCATACATTTTCAACAAAAATAATCAGAAAAGTGAAAGCCTTTGATTTGACTAACTTTTTTGCATAACCCAATCCCTACCCCAAACCTAACCCTACCCATAATTTATTCCTAAAATCAGTGTGAAATGATAGCTGATTAACAAGAGTGTAGAAGCACCTATCCCTGATCATAAGCCTAAAACAGATATTTCCTGAAAAGTTATCTCTCAATTCTGATTGGTTGATTGGAATGTTGTTCCAGGATCAACAAGGAACATGTTGTACTTGGTGAAATCACGCTCACCTTATCGAACACCCAGCAATGCAAAGCAAACATAACCATGCAAACTTGTTTTTCTGAAGTGACTCTTTGCTGGACTATTGTGGAAATCCAGTTCAACTACTGCACAGTGGTCAACAATATATCAGATGTTTGCAAACCTAATTTGATCAAGAGTTCCATAATTAATATGCTATTTTATGGCCTATATTTCCCCATAATTTCATTTTAAGAAAGAACTTAAACTCTCATGCAGTTTGAAACGTCATCAGTCTCAAATTCATAAAAATATACACAGCTGCTGGCTATAAAAATATGATTATGTTTGTTAGTTTATTGCATTTATTACAAAAATATTGGTGATGCTCTTATTTTTGTAAATAGTTAGATTTGCAAAAGAAGTCTTCTATATAGTTTTGATAAGTAAGGGATAATGTACATCCAGCCGCTTTGCGTCGGGGTCCTGATTCTGAGATAACAACCGGCTGGATGTACATTATCCCGCTTATTACATGGCTAAAAAAGCGTACAAAACAATTGTAGCAAAATGGCAGCAGCTGCATTTGTATGAAACGAGAGTGAGTCCAGGATGACTTAAATAAGTGTACACCATTTTGAATCGAGTTTTAATATTTTATTAGCTAAACAAACGCAAAGCTTGCACCAAGAAAAAATAGTTCAAGCAAGAGTACAGCGGATGAGCCTGTGTTATTAGCTTTTACAGGTTGTTATCAAGGGATAACATACCTCGGAATGTCGCAACTGACCAATCAGAATCAAGTATTCCACAGAGCTGTGTAATAATGGAAAATAATAGTAAAATAATGCAAAGCTGAAGCAGTCATTTGATCACTTAGGTATAAAAGTCCAGGATTAAATATTGACTCCAGAAAAAAAAGAAAAAAGCATTTAATGATGTGCAAATCCACGCTTTCCTTATCATCAGAATATGACAGTATTTCATAACATTGGGGTTATATACACATTATGATTAATCACATTTGTTCTAGTGTTGTGCACATGTTATGAGAACATTTTCAAAAATAGATATTTATTAGGAAAAGGAAGGCACATGTAAAGCTTTTCACTATCAGATGCAGCAATGTGTACAGATCTGAGATTTAAAAAAAAATAGTATTATTCTAAAATGTTTCATTTTCTCCGAATTATTATTCAGAATATGCTGTTTATAGTGCTCCACTAGCAGACAACCAATCACATTTTGGTATTCTCAATGAATGTTTCTTAAACTACATTATTGCGACTTCCCATAATGACCTTTAATAATATTTAAAGGCCTTCATGTATTGTATCCATCAGCCCACATCTTCCTCAGAGTATCTGGGAAGAAGCTGCTTTTGGTCCTAGTCATCATTGGCTGCATTCCACTCAACCTCTGGGTCATCATCTAAACGCAAAATCAGGTATGACAACAGCTGGAAGATGTTCTGCCACAGGAGCAGGAACACATAGACGTAGAAGTCACTGACGTCGATCTGACAGTGATCACCTGCAAAGCTCATCTCACACACACACTGGAACCTGTTGATCAGGTTGCGGCAGAAGCCTCCATTAAGGCAGGGGTCAGATGCACATTCATCCAGCTCCAGCTCGCACCTGTCAAAGAAAATCAGTCATTTAGATGGAAAGAAGACCAGTGAAGGGCAGTGCTTGAAGGCCATCTCATGGCACATTCCAAAAGTAGGCAGAAAAACTAGATGATTACATTTTCTGAAAAAAGTTTGTAGCTTCCTCCTTCTATACTAGTCTATGGGATTTTTTTTTTTCCTTTATTTAATCAGCTGCCATTAAATCTGACTGCCAATAGCACACTTCTCTTTGATAAGATGCACTTTAAAGTCTGTGTACAAATAGTGCAGGACTAGTTCTGTGTTTATTCAAGTATTATAAATAATAATAGCTTTATTATAGCTAATGTTTCCTGGCTCAGACAGAACCACTAAGATCATTCATAAGATCATTTTGGCCAAATTTTCAATGCACTCATTCAGAATGGGACATAAGATAGTCCTTAAAGTGAAATGGACTATTACAGTCAAGATCTGTGTGTGCTAGGTATTTTTATGCTAATCATATCTTTTTTAGTATATTTATTTGTATGTGTGTGTATATACACATTAACCTTCAAAAAAAAAAATATATATATATGTATTTTTTTTTTAAAGAAATTAATCATTTTATTTTCTGAAGATTTTCATCCTGTTCACTGTGGTAACCTCTGTGGGTTCATATTCTTTCCAGTGAATCCAGGTAGACAGTCACAATTATCCTCTACAGAAGAGCAATTCCCACCATTGAAGCAACTGTAATTCCATCTCTCATTCCCACAGAAAGACACAGGAAGTTTAGGGTATCTAGAAAAAGGAGAACACTTTTTAAAGACATGTTCCTGCTAATAAGTAAGATACTACAATATAAGCAAAAAAGATTCTAATAGAGAAAAGCATATATTACAGGTTTTTATTTTACTTCCCTATTTAAGAGGTGAAAACAGTATGTGAAAAGACTAGTATGTCCGAATTCACAGTATTCAGAAAACAGCAGGCCAAAAGTCCCTGGATGACCGCATATCTGAGCGAATGTTTACTATCCCATGAGGTCACGGGAGTGGAGTTGTGAGTGGCAGTGAAGTGATGCAACTGTGATGAACGTGGATTACAGTCTTACTACACACATTCATACTACATAGAACATTTTTTAATAATTACCAGACATTGGCTTACAGTAGGGATTTTTAAACTTGTGGATGCCAAAGAAATTATGATCAAGTGTGGGACCCTTGCTAACATGTAAAGAGAGCTATACATTTAAATATTAATTGATAGAGTTACAAGAACGACAATATATTGTCCCCTAAATAAAATAACTGCCTTTTATATTGTCATGGTACTAAAATCAAACAAAAGAATGAAAATAGCATCATAATAGAATTTAAAAAGTTGTGATTAATACCATTTGTGATCTTTAATAAATCAGAATGAAGCCATAAAAATTAAGGTTTGGTAAGTGTTTGTTGCCGTATGTCCGTCTTGTCTGAACTTGTTCGTTGGTCTATGCACAAAGCCATTTGTGAGGAACTGTTTTGTTTTTAGGAAGTGTTTGTTTTAAGAAGTTTTGAGTTATTTCAATTTAAATCAATATTTCATGTCTAATTATTTACTGATGTAAAATGGGGATGCAATCACCATGTGAGGGTTTATTCTGCAATAACTACTGGTTGGATGTACATCCCTTTACTTATTACTATATTAAGTACATGTAACATGCGTAACCATGCTTTTTTAGAGACTTCCAAGAATCTCCTTCTAGCCCCCAGTTTGATAATTAATATATATTGTAAGAAGTCAGACTCACGGAAACCTGTCGATATACCATGGAAGCTCTGGAACTCTCTCCCTGAAACAGAAATGAAACATTACATGCATGCACTTCTAAAGAAGTCAGCATTTCAAGACACTGCTGAAGACTTCATCTCTCGAGATGCATTGCATTGGTGAGCATAGAAAACATATTCACCTGCAGAAAGGACCCGTCGTGCTTCTTGGACAGAGACATGAGTAATGTTTCAATCCTCTTAGGCATGTTCCGCCATTGCTGCACTTGTGATGGGCGCATACATCCACCTCCGTTTCACAGCGCCGGCCGGTGTAGCCTGCATCACACGAGCACTCGTATCCAGATGAGATCGCTCTGCAGGCTCCGTGAACACACGGGTTTGATGCACAATCATCTACAGTGAATTCACAGCGCTGGCCATCCCAATCAGATGGGCAATGGCATTTGAAAAGGTCGAACAGATCTTCACAAACCCCTTCATTTTGGCAAGGGTCAGGCTCACAGACATTAGATCCCCAGCAGCCGAAGTAGGGAGTACCAGAAGTCCTCAGAAACTGCTCTTCCTGGGGTCTGGGCAGGTTCATCTCCACTTCACTGTAATGTGGCAATGCAAGGCCTCCGATCTCCACTGAACCGAGACAGCCAATGAAGTTACCCTCTGAATTGGGTCCCAAGCCCCCTAAGATGATGTCCACATCTTCTCTGAGGAAATCCAGATCTCCTGAGGATGTAAACGAGATGGAGGGTTTCTCCCAGCGCTCGTCCAGAACTATTCTCCATCTGGATGACTGGAGGACTGGGCTGTCCATGCTGAAGTCTGCTTTGTGCCACTGACCATCACTCACCAGATCCAGGCTGTGGATATATACATAGGAGGTTTGTTTTTCTCCCTGCAGCTCTAAAACCAGGTGTCCATCATGGATGGAAATGGTAATGAACTGAGAATCCCGCTCAGCATGCAGTAGAGTCGCATTCTGCTGCCTGGTACGGAAATGCATTGAAATGCTGCTGAGGTATCTCTGTATTTTTCCATTGCCACGATATGTGATTATGTGGCTGTCGCTGCGGAGGCTAACATTGACCAAACCTGCAAAGTGGTCAGGAAACACGCATCAGTGCATCACATGCATACTACTCACAAATAGAAGATTAAAAAAAAATATTATCTTTTTCGTTATAGCTCATTATCTGTTAACATTTATTTTAATGTTTACTTGATGTTTTTTAATGGTTTTAGTTGTAGTTTAGTTAACTATAAAATCCTGTTCAGTACTTTAATGTACTATTAAAGCATTTATTTTCTATATGACTCAAGTTTAAATTTAGTAATTGTGTCTCAAATTTCCTTCAGTCCGTGTTTTCCAGTCCATTTTCCTAGAAAAATCATCTTAAAGGGATACTCCACCCCAAAATGAAAATTTTGTCATTAATCCCTTACCCCCATGTCATTCCAAACCCGTAAAAGCTCTGTTCGTCTTCGGAACACAATTTAAGATATTTTGGATGAAAACCGGGAGACTTGTGACTGTCCCATAGACTGCCAAATAAATAACAGTGTTAAGGTCCATAAAAAATATGAAAGTCGTCGTCAGAATTTATCAAAGGAATTGTTGAATAAAGCCATTATTTTTGTTTTCTTCAATTACAAAAAGTGTTCCCGTCGCTTCATATAACCCAGATTGCACGTCTGATGGCAGATGGAGTATTCTGACGACGACTTTCACATTTTTTATGGACCTTGACACCGCTATTTGTTTGCCAGTCTATGTGACAGTCTCAAGCCTCCAGGTTTTCATCCAAAATATCTAAAATTGTGTTCTGAAGATGAACAAAGCTTTTACGGGTTTGGAACGACATGGGGGTATGTGAATAATGACAAAATTTTCATTTTGGGGTGGAGTATCCCTTTAAAGTTACATTGTCACTTTCATGCAAACTATTACTCAGGTGATGTGCAAAATCTTTAAAAAAAACAACAAAAAAAACAAGAATTTAGTCTGGCATTCTTGTTTTCATTCACACTCCAAACAAGTATAAGAACAAGTATACACATTGAATATATGAGGAAACCTAATTTTAAAAGTCTAATTTTTAGATCCGGAAAAGAAATGTCAATTAATAAAATCTTATAACTCAGTTGGCATATTTATTGGGTACAAATTATGTGAGTTAAAATTTATTTTTAAAAGTCCGTATCCTTAATCCTTATTCAGCAAATAAGATAAATCAGACAAGTCTTTGCGCCTTTCTGTAGAACTTGGAGTTTAAAAGTTTGAGAATCATTGCAGCAGACCTCCAAAGTTCCAAATTCCTCTAGTTATGTTTATTCACATGAATGTTCCACAGGTCTAAGATCTCAGATCTGGAAGACTATATCAGGTGATACATGTTTCAGCAAGCGTGAACAAACAGACCCTTATTTTCTTTTTACTTCCAAAGTGGAACACCATATTAAATTTCTTCGCTGCAACATATGGTTATGTCATTAACATGCTCCAATGCACTGTCTCAGGACAAGCACATATGGCATGGCAAATCCAACAAAGGATAATCTTTCAAAGCTTTCATAAATCCCCAGTATAGCTACACATGACTATTATCAATTATATAACTGAACTGAGGATAGGCACTATAGTATTAATGCTTAGACATAATCAACCTTTTCTTTACCGCTTTTAATTAGAAAAATTTACATCCAACTTACATTCAAACCCCTGAGTGTGGGCTTGACACGCAGCAGAGGACGGACATGGAGACAGTTCACACCACCTGACCTCCTCACAGCGCTGTCCCGCTATATTGGGTGGGCAGCTGCACGTGAAATCATCCCACAAGGAGTAACACACACCTCCATGTAAGCAGGGATTATTCTACAACAGATACTCACAATCACTCATTACAGTACATACTCTCATTTTAAACATTAAAGAATCGTCTTGAAGAAGACTTATTAAAATATTATTTTGTTATTTAGCAGTGCTTCTTAAACTGCTGTCTACAGACCCATGGAATCTGTTTCAAACAGAGAAAGGGTATGGAAAACTCCCTGAATTATGAACATTGTGACTGATGTAATAATCCATAATATACAGAAATTTATCACATTTTTAATAATATTTAATAATATTTAGGAAGTTTAGCAAATGTCTAAATGTAATGCAATCATTCATAAAATATTTATTAATATATATATATATATTATATATATATATTATATATATATATATATATATAATATTAATATTTATAATTTTTCCAAAATATCTGAAGTTTGCAATATATTCAAACATATTAAACATATTTAGAAAGTTTAACAAATTGGAAAAAAAAACTATGGTTCAAGCCAAGCATTATTATTCCAGAATTGTGAACATTGTAAATGATGCAATCATTCATAATATTTGATTATTAATCAGATTATTCAAACATACAAATATTGATGCTGATAATGTGATTGCAAAGTTTAATTAAACCCTTAACTGTCACTCACATTTTGAAACAGACTTGTAAAGTGCATGACCAAACTTAATTTTTTATAATTCTTGATCGAAAACATTTTGTAACATGATATTGATGTACCATTTTCATGGTAATGCAATGTCTGATTTTAAAAATGGGTTTCAAAGGAGGAATTTTAAGATTTTAAGGTTTCAGTTGATATATAATTTCTGATTATTTCTAAAGTGTGATAGAGAAAAAGGCAACGAAAAAGTCTTTTTTTGACAAAGGTCAGAACTCCTGTTATGATGTACATTGAGGGTGCACTCTTGTCATAAATTAAACTATTACTTTTCCTACATAATTTTTAACAAAAAAACATTGGTAAAATATCTATTTAGTAGTCTCAGACCTTTCCAACGATATATAGTTTGTCGTGATTAGATTAGGATTTAATTGTAATATAGTGAAGTAAATTTAGGCTCCCGTATACGGTTAAGAGAGTGCTATTTGTTTCTGCTGTGAAATTGTCTGAACATCTGATGCACATTTCATGTCAATCAGATCAATCTTTCCTGTCAATTGGGCATTTCATGGCCAAGAATAACATGCAAACTGAACAAAATTTTATACCAGTACCATAATCATGGATGTGTAAATGCTTACAGTGCAGGAGTTGTCGCCTGTACAGCCATGCGTGACTTTCATCAAGCTCTGGAGCTGGTAGGAGCCCACCGGGACACTGACGGGGTAGAACTGCAGGCGTCTGCTGTTTATACGGAGGTCTTGGATACAGCCCTTAAAGTAGCCGCCGAAGGCTAGCGATGCACGGCGATCCGGTAAACCCCCCACATACACCGCATCTCCAGCCTGGACCAGCACACTGCGGATGGGGACGCGGCCTTGGCTCTTAGCAGACATAAACAGGGACAGGGATTGTGGCTCCACAAGCACAGTTATGAGATGAAAGTGACCATCACTGACTGTTTCCATTCCTAGAAGGCTTTCAAAGTTGTTGATCTGAACTTTGACCTTTCCATCCTCTAACCAGACACGCAGATACTGACTGGTAGTGTTGGAGAGGACCAGGAGCAAGCCCTGTGAGCGGCGCGTGCGAACGAACATGGACACGCTGTTACTGTCGCCTGGATTGTCTTCCACTGTGAACACAGCATAGCTCTCCAGATCTTCACTTCCAAACCTTGCAGCTACATGCTCTGAGAATACAAAGTGAACAGCAGTGTAAGAGAAAGGTACAATACAGAGCATGCACAAGATAGCTTTTTTTGACCAAGAAGATTGTTTCTATGATTGCTGTAGTGTTTATGTGTTCAATAAATGATATGAAAAAAACTATTTTTAGAGATATTTTTCTGCTTTTTACACAATTACTTATTAAATCAACAAAAATGCATATACTACAACAATAAAAACATAATATGCATTATAAATATTTTGAATATTATGAATAGTATTAACAACAACAATAACAACAACAACAACAAAATATATGCAATTATAAAAATATGTGACAAAGTCAAATATAAAGAAATTTAATATTTCTAAATATGGAGTTATTAGTAGTAGTAGTAGTAGTACTAATATCAAACAAAATAGTATGTGATAATTCATATATGGACATTCATTACATTTTCATAATTGTTTTAACTATATATTCAAAGATATTCAACATATTTAGAAAGTTTAGCCATTTTTTTGTTCAAGTCAAGCATTATTATGCCAGAATTGTGAACACTGTGAACAATGTAATCATTCATGTTATTAATATTATTAATTATAATAATAAATAAATCTTAATAAAATCTGATAGTCAAATATAACAAAATATATATTTTTTATTATCAGGATTATTATTATAATATGTTTCATTACATATATATTATTTAATTATTGTTGTTGATGATGTAATACAATACATACAATAACATGCCATTGTAATAACAATAATTCAATAAATATGCTGGGTTGTCCACCCATTCCTAACAGAATATGTTTTGCTCTCTGACACTGAACATAAGATACGTCTCAAATAAATGACTGGTGGTTTCTTTCTTAACAGGATCTGTCTCATAAAGATAGCATGGATTAAATATGCCTGCTAATATCACGTTTCTTTAAGACACAGTTCAGTTGTGACTGGTTTTAACTCTCCGTTTGCAGTCGGTTTGCTTTTGCGTGAGTGTATTTCTGGGTGTTTGTAGATGCCTGTTTTCTTTAGCACTCTAATCTCATTTTATGTCTCTGCACTGAATTTGACCCTCTAAGGGGCACTAAATTTAGCTTCTCTGCTAAGCAGTTTTATCAATGACGTTGTGGTAGAGATAATGGCGACCAAGAAAGATGAATGTTCATTCTAAATTATTTAAAATTCTATCTTGGTTTAATCAGAAATAGGCTACTTTAAATAGTAAAAGAAAAAAAAAGAAACAAAAAAAGAAAGAACTTTCTGCTCAAGCACAAGATGTCATGAAGAAGTTTGTGTTGTTTTAAATTATAATCCAAGAGACATATTTTTCTATGTAAAGAAGCCTTTGGTCATCTTTAGGCTGTCAAACCTTAGTGGATCAAGTTCAGTTAATGTGAGGAACTACACGTGTAGTTATTCTGTTAGGACACCTATGTGAACTTGAGGAGAACATCTTCATATCTACTAAAAATCACTGCAACACCAAAAAAACCATTGCAAAATGCCTCAAAAAGCTCTCTTTTAAAACTCTTAAAAAACATCTACGGTTCCATGAACAACTTTTAACATCCGTGTAATCTTTCTATTGGACAAAAGGTTCTATACAGTGGAAAAGGAGTTCTTTAAAATATAAAATGTTCTTCATACTCAGAAAAAAAAATTTGTTTAAGGATTGTTTACTGAAAGGTTCTTTGGGGAACCAAAAATGGTCCTTCTATGGCATCACTGTGAAAACCCCCTTTAGAACATTTAGTTTTAAAGGTATCAGAATTTGTTTGCAGGTGACACTTGGTTCGATATTTTGAATCTACTGCAATGGCATTCAGACATTTCAGAATGTGACTTAAAGAGACAGTTCACCTAAATAAAAAAAAACTATGGAAGTCAGTGGCTACCAGCAATTGTTCAGTTACTGACATTCTTTTAAAAAATGTTATTTTGTGTTCAGTAGAAGAAAGAAACCAATACAGTTTTGGAACCACTTTTGATTTTGAGTAAAGGATGGCAGAATTACTATCCCTTTAAGGGTCTAAATCCATAATTCTGTTCATTCTATATGCAACTAACCTAAGTAGTATAATGTAAGAGCAATCATACCATCTAAACAGTGCTCGCCCTCATAAGGCCGATGGCATTCGCAGCTAAAACTTCTCCATCCAGTCTTAACACATCTGCCTCTGTTCTGGCATGGGTTTTCCTTGCAGCGGTCCCAGTCACTGCAGCCCTGTTTCACATTAAGTTGATTAGCAGGACTCCTCAGCCCCAGTCCGGGCACCACTATGTGTGAATCCAACCACACATCCCTCATACATCCCAAAAAGCCTGAAGCAGTCTCATTCTCTCCTCTTCCACCTATGTAGAGATTCTGGATCACAGTCAACTCAGACAGACCTGAACCCAGTTCGGGCTCTGCTCGATCAATCTGTACTTCCATATGACACATGTCCTCAAGGCAAGATGGTTCTGTAAGACTCAATCCGAGCATGTTGTTGCACAGCGAGGCCTTGACCGTGTGCCAATGGCCATCGGAGACCATCGGCGGGAGCTCTAGAAAAACGCTTTCAGTGTCCTGGGCTCGCTGCAATGTATGCCGTACTCTTCCATCCACTAACTCCAGCATAAGAAACTGATCTTCAACTTGGCACTGGAGCAGAGTGGCTGCTGCCTGCAATGTGCGGAAACTCAGAGTGACATTCAAAGGTTCGAATGCATTAGTGAGTTTGGTTTGGACCTGCATGAATCCAGTTTCTTCAAAGGAGAAGGTGGTGGACGTCTGGCATTTTGTTCCAGTGAAACCCTCAGGGCAGATGCAGCTGTATCGATGCCGTCCTTTGTCCAGGTACGGATAGCAAGTGGCACCGTTCTGGCACCAGTGACGTTCACAGCCGAGCAGGACTACTGTGCAGTACGGCCCTCCATAGAGATGTCCATTATAGCTCATTTGGGAACAGTGACATTTGTATTGTCCATCCTGATTCTCGCACATGCCACCGTTCATGCACGGGTTCATATCACAACCATTAATATTCTCCTCACTGCAGACTCCTGAGGCAGAGAAGAGAAGAGTTTCAAGACTTTTTACAGTGTTGTGAACCTCACTGACAAATATTAGTTAAAGGGATAGTTCACCAAAAAAATTTTAATCTGCCATTAATACTCACCCTCATGTCATCTCAAACCTACAAGACCTTCATTCATCTTCATAACACAAATTACGGTATTTTTGGTGGAATCCAAGGGCTTTCTGACCCTCTATAGACAGCAATGTAACTAAAGGCCCAGAAAGGTAGTAAGGACATCGTTAAAATAGTCCATGAGAGATCAGTGGCATAATTTTATGAAGCTACGGGAATACTTTTTGTGCGCAAAGAAAACAAAAACAGCAACTTTATTCAAAAATTTCTTCTCTTACATGTCAGTCTTCATATCACACGCATGCGTCATGGTACTGTCGTGGACACGCGTCACATGTCTTTTAGTTACATTGCTGTCTATGGAGGGTCAGAAAGCTCTTGGATTTCATCAGAAATTTTTAATTTGTGTTATGCAAATGAACAAAGGTCTTACGGGTTTGGAACAACATGAGGGTGAGTAATTAATGACAGATTTTTCATTTTTGGGTGAACTATCTTTCTAACTTTATATCTGTCTCAGATATCACATTCACTCAAAAATGAAAATTCCGTCATTTACTCCTCATGTCATTCCAAACCTGCATTACTTTCTTTTGTGGAACACACACACACACACACACACACACACGTATTAGATTACAAATGATGAAAAATGCTGCATTTTTTTTTGTATGTGTTTTGAGTGTGTGTGGTGTAAAATATAACTGTGGTTTTTTTTTGTGTGGAAAAATATTTTGAGATTTTTTTAAATATATTATTTTTTGTTCTATAAAAGAAAGAAGTCATTCTGGTTTGGAACAACATGAGGATGAATAAATTATGAAATAAATTTACATATTATGTACAAAACATATTATGTTTTTGATCATATCAATTTGAGTGAAATGTTTAAAAAATCAACAATAATTTCATAGTATGTGGTATGTTCTTCTTTTTTTAAAAAAAACAAACAAACAAACAAAAAAACCTTAAAATAGCAACTTAAAATATTAAACATCATGTATTTACAATGTCGAGTTTGTTGTTGAGGGTTCAACTAACTAGCTGCGGAACATGCTCAGTTTGCTCACTGATGATATAGCTGAATAATTTGTCTTTTGGGGCAAAATATGGGAACACTTGGCGTAAGCTTTACTTAGATTTTCACTCTGACATTTTTAGAAAAATGTACTAATAATTATGAAAATAGGCAATTAAATGTGAAATTTTGAAGTAGAATTGCTGGTGTCTGGTAAAAGACACTCCAATCTTTGCTTTATTTACAACTTTGAAAAAAAAATGTTTTACAATGAACTTATAAAGGATAAATATTTAAATTAGTTTATACAACTCATTTTGGTGTATAGAAGTACTTAACTTTTTCAGTTTGTCCAAAAATTCTAAAAAGTTCTGAACATTCTAAATCACTATTACATGATTTATTAGCTTAATTTAATAAGCCTAATCACCTTAATTTCAAATGATTGAACTTGGATGTACAAACATTAATATTTCTGAGTTTATATTAGTCCAATAAAATCACAGATCAAAGTTGATAGACACAAAGTATACTGTTAAGAATACTATTAAAGGGATAGTTCACCCAAAAATCAAAATTATGTCATTAATGACTCACCCTCATGTCGTTCCAAACCCGTGAGACCTCCGTTCATCTTCGGAACACAGTATAAGATATTTTAGATTTAGTCCGAGAGCTTTCTGTCCCTCCATTGAGAATGTATGTACGGTATACTGTCCACGTCCAGAAAGGTAAATAAAAACATCTTCAAAGTAGTCCATGTGACATCAGAGGGTCCGTTAGAATTTTTTGAAGCATCGAAAATACATTTTGGTCCAAAAATATCAAAAACTAAGACTTTATTCAGCATTGACTTCTCTCCCGGGTCTGTTATGAGCGCGCCGTTCACAGCACATCCGGTTCGCGAACGAATCACTCGATGTAACCGGATCTTCTTGAACCAGTTCACCAAATCGAACTGAATCGTTTGAAACGGTTCGCGTCAACAATAAGCATTAATCCACAAATGACTTAAGCTGTTAACTTTTTTAACATGGCTGACACTCCCTCTGAGTTCAAATAAACCAATATCCCGGAGTAATTCATTTACTCAAACAGTACACTGACTGAACTGAGCCAGATAACGAACGAAACATTGACTCGTTCTCGAGTCAAGAACCGGTTGCATCGGTTTTCGGATCACCGGTAGTGATGGGAAGTTCTGTTCTTCTCCGCGAACCGGTTCTTTTGATTCAATAAACCGGTTGCCGAAAACGGTTCACCAGTTCTTTTGCGCTCGACGTAATGACTTCATTGGCGATGATTGCCCTTGATTCAAGCCTTCGGTTTACCCGCGCTCATAACATTAGCACAGAATCAGTTCAGAATCAATCACCCAAAAGAACCAGTTCAGTTCAGACGCGCTGTGTGTCAGTCTGAATCACGCATGCGCAGTATCATCAGCTCCTCGGTTCTCGAATCGCACGCGTCCGACAGAAACGGTTCTTGACTCGAGAACGAGTCAATGTTTCGTTCGTTATCTGGCTCGGTTCAGTCAGTGTACTGTTTGAGTAAATGAATTACTCCGGGATATAAATCTAAAATATCTTATACTGTGTTCCGAAGATGAACGGAGGTCTCACGGGTTTGGAACGACATGAGGGTGAGTCATTAATGACATAATTTTGATTTTTGGGTGAACTATCCCTTTAAGTATACAGGTCCTTCTCAAAAAATTAGCATATTGTGAAAAGGTTCATTATTTTCCATAATGTAATGATAAAAATTAAACTTTCATATATTTTAGATTCATTGCACACCAACTGAAATATTTCAGGTCTTTTATTGTTTTAATACTGATGATTTTGGCATACAGCTCATGAAAACCCAAAATTCCTATCTCAAAAAATTAGCATATTTCATCCGACCAATAAAAGAAAAGTGTTTTTAATACAAAAAAAGTCAACCTTCAAATAATTATGTTCAGTTATGCACTCAATACTTGGTTGGGAATCCTTTTGCAGAAATGACTGCTTCAATGTGGCGTGGCATGGAGGCAATCAGCCTGTGGCACTGCTGAGGTGTTATGGAGGCCCAGGATGCTTCGATAGCGGCCTTAAGCTCATCCAGAGTGTTGGGTCTTGCGTCTATCAAAATTCTCTTCACAATATCCCACAGATTCTCTATGGGGTTCAGGTCAGGAGAGTTGGCAGGCCAATTGAGCACAGTAATACCATGGTCAGTAAACCATTTACCAGTGGTTTTGGCACTGTGAGCAGGTGCCAGGTCGTGCTGAAAAACGAAATCTTCATCTCCATAAAGCTTTTCAGCAGATGGAAGCATGAAGTGCTCCAAAATCTCCTGATAGCCAGCTGCATTGACCCTGCCCTTGATAAAACACAGTGGACCAACACCAGCAGCTGACATGGCACCCCAGACCATCACTGACTGTGGGTACTTGACACTGGACTTCAGGCATTTTGGCATTTCCTTCTCCCCAGTCTTCCTCCAGACTCTGGCACCTTGTTTTCCGAATGACATGCAAAATTTGCTTTCATCCGAAAAAAGTGCTTTGGACCACTGAGCAACAGTCCAGTGCTGCTTCTCTGTAGCCCAGGTCAGGCGCTTCTGCTGCTGTTTCTGGTTCAAAAGCACACGCCTGTGCTCGGTGTCTCTGGATGTTTCTACTCCAGACTCAGTCCACTGCTTCCGCAGGTCTGGAATCGGTCCTTTTCCACAATCTTCCTCAGGGTCCGGTCACCTCTTCTCGTTGTGCAGCGTTTTTTGCCACACTTTTTTCCTTCCCACAGACTTCCCACTGAGGTGCCTTGATACAGCACTCTGGGAACAGCCTATTCGTTCAGAAATTTCTTTCTGTGTCTTACCCTCTCGCTTGAGGGTGTCAATGATGGCCTTCTGGACAGCAGTCAGGTCGGCAGTCTTACCCATGATTGCGGTTTTGAGTAATGAACCAGGCTGGGAGTTTTTAAAAGCCTCAGGAATCTTTTGCAGGTGTTTAGAGTTAATTAGTTGATTCAGATGGTTATGATTAGGTTAATAGCTCGTTTAGAGAACCTTTTCATGATATGCTAATTTTTTGAGATAGGAATTTTGGGTTTTCATGAGCTGTATGCCAAAATCATTTATTTCAGTTGGTGTGCAATGAATCTAAAATATATGAAAGTTTAATTTTTATCATTACATTATGGAAAATAATGAACTTTTTCACAATATGCTAATTTTTGAGAAGGACCTGTATATACTAAGTACTCTCAACTGTCAACTTCTGATTTTTTTTTTTTTAGATTGTGTACTGCATGAATGATTTTTCACAATCATACTGGAATGGGATGAATGCTTTTTTGGGTAAAATCTTTTGATTTGCTTAAAAGCTCTTGCTATAATGGAAGCAAGACAACCACATATCTTTCCAATTCTATTAAAATCACATGTGTGAGGATTTATGGAACAAAAGCATTATGCATTCTAGGCTGCAATTAGTTTCATCAATGCCATTAATAGGCCTACTAACAAAAACCTACAAAAAGTATGAACATGCACATTTCTCATGTAATCCCACAAGACAACATTGTAATGAAAATTGTTACCTGCACAGAGCAACAGTACAATCCAGAAAGAAGTGCCCAGTCTTGACATGATTTTGGTTATAAACAAACTAAACAGACAGGAGACCTAAAAGCAGTTTTGTAAAACACCATTACCCTCAGAGAATTCCTTGGCTCTTTCTCATTCATCTGTGTTTAGGATGGACTGACTTCTCAGTGGGTTCACCGCAACCCTTGGGATTATGTTAATGCACTTACACGTCTAATGAACTGGTGTGAGGCCAGGGACAGGAGCCACGGCTAATCTGAGCGAGCTCACGCATCCTCACCGTATGGACCTCTGAAACAACACAAGACAGATCTGAATGAAGCTATTAATAATTCTTATACAGTAGAACTCTATTATAAAGGCATAATCCACTATTTAGATTAGGGTTAGGGTTAGTTAGGGTTTAATGCTGATTATTTTTAAATGTGAAAAATAGTGAAGAATAAACAGAATCAGAATAAACCAAGGAACTCGACTCGGCAGGAAACAGATATAAGCATTTTGGTAAAAAGCCTTATATCTTTGGAACATTAAGTCTTCAAAACTTCTCAGGCACCTTCAGTACAAACTGTTAATGATCCATAACCAATTTTGTGCAGATATGTATGAAACAATCAGGGTAATTACTACAAATTTCTAAGCAAAGTACAGGAAATCAATCCAATCCTGGAAAAAACTTGGCATTCATAGACACCAAGTATTTTACATATGAGCAAAAATGACTATTTTTCAGATTTCATGACCTAACTTGGTGCTGTCACCAAATAAGATGAACTAAATTCATTTATAGGACAAAGGTTTCAAAAGCTCTAATTTAAGGAAACAGGTGGTATAGAGCTATAGAGTTTGTCCTAAAGACCAAAATTGGTCAGAGTACAATTACAGTTCAAGCAGGCCTATGTCGTTTTCCTACTAAGGGTTCAGTGGGTGATGTTATTGGTATTGTACAATAAAAATAAACCATTCACAGGCTCAGTGTTGGATATTGACACAGTGACAGTAAGTGAAAACAAAACACTTTTTTTTTTACCTTCTGCTACAAATGCAAAAAAAATATTTTGTGTTGAAAAAAAGGCCTATGACACAAGAGTGGGACACAATCATGCTGGAACAGGATATTTCTGGCGGGAAAGTTACATATATAATGCACACACAACTGCTGACTCTATTCACCAAATAGCTGACTACATTACCCACAATGCTATGCGTCAGCAGGACGACTTCGTGGCACGTTTGTTGTTGTTATTGTTGATGTTATTTATAAATTAAAACACATACACTATTAACTTTCATTAAATTTCATGTTACATAAATGTTATTTTCGGAGGATTAATAAGCTATTTATTTTAACCTATGAAACAGGAAGACGTTTCGCTTTCAGCCAATGACAAAACAGCTTGTTGAGACGCGGAACCCTGGACGATGGAAAAAGGACACAAGCGTCTAATAATCCGAGAAAAAAAAAACTGTGTTTTGTTATTTGTATACAAAGGCTAAATAAGTGACCTGTTTAAAACCCACCGCATGTTTATTCTCTTCAAAGGTAAGACTGGAACTGGGAAATAAGTCACTGCGTGCAATCCGCCACGGGCCATTTTGTGGTCGTTTGTCAACGCACTCCTGTTCTGGAGGGGCCCTGTGGGCGCACGACCATATAATGGGGGGCCGTAAGGGGTAGTTCGCTTCAGATTTGCATTGTCCTCTTTCGTAGGGCGCTACATTTTGGAATCGCGTGTGCAGTGTAATTAATTCTGAGTGTGTTATAATGCGTTTATTTCGTTGTGCCTCTCTCCTCGACGCAGTGTGAAACTGCAAGCCAAATGTCATCGAATATGGGACTGTCAATTCTTCTCTCTCTGAAGTTACAGGCTGCATGTCACTGACTCCACACACAAGTTCATGCGTGATAATTTGCCTTATTTAAGAAAGTTGCATTAGTAGTAACACCACAAAAACAAAATGGCAATGAAATTAATGTGTGAGACACAAAATATGATTTTGCCAGCACCGTAAACTCAACTCCAGACAGCTCGAAACCATAATGTATTCTCAATTAATTCTTAAATGGACTCGATTTATCCATATTTATAATAAACTACACGCCAGCACACATTTGTACTTTGTACTCAAACATAATACAATACCGTGTTGAACAAACTGATGCAAAAACATTGTTTTGCAGTTTCTCTTCATTACTGAATATTCAGTGTTTGTGTAACAGTGCTATAATGTTATCTCACGGACTCTTTTCAGTGGAGTTTTTGTGTTGAAAACCCTAAACATGAAGAAGAAAGTCAACGCACCTCAGCAGACAAAAGTGAAAGATATCAGCAGCAAAGGAGCAGCATCTGATGGCAGCGGCGATGTGGACGGGGACACTGCAGACTCTTCACAGGAGAAGAGGCATCTGATAATATCCCAAACTGATGGCTGTTTCCTGAAGTTCTTGAACGAAGACCGGCAGAAGCTGCCATCGTTCTGTGACATAACCGTCACGGTCTGTGGGAAGATGTATCGTGCACACAAGGTGGTTTTGGCTTTTGGCAGTGGCTTTTTTCATGCCAAGTTCAGCGAGAACCCTGAACTGCAGCATGTTACCATCGATAACATCGAGGTCTTTATCTTCGGACATTTGCTCAGCTTCCTGTACACGTCTGAATTTGAAGTTACAGAAAGCCAGATTCCCGCTTTGGCCGAGGCTGCCTGTTTTCTGGAGATGATGGAAGCTGTAAATCTTTTAGCGAAGTGGGCGACACCGGCTCACGCTGATGAAGAAAGTGATGTTCAGCAGGTTCCAGCGGAGACTCCGGACGTCCAGACTTCAGCGGGAGCTCAGTGCTCGTTTTGCAGTCGTAGCTTCTGCTATAAGAAGTCTCTGGAGAATCACCTGGCTAGGTCGCACAGCGGTGCTGGTTGCCAAGTTGAGGACGAGCAAAACATGGCGAGCACATCTGCGGTCACCACCCGGAGATCTGCCCGCCAGAGGAGGACCCCTGCTAAATTTGAGAGCGAAAGTGGCCATGTCCTGTCTGGAAACTCTGGTCAAAAAACTCCAAAGCATGATGCCGCCGCTGCTTTTGAGGAGGAGGAGGAAAGTGAGGAAGAGCAACAGTATGAGCAGGAAGAGCAGAGTAGTAAAGAGGGGCGAGAAGAAACGGTCGAGGAGGAAGAGTGTGAAGACGGTGAGAAGCAAGAGGAGGAACGTGTGTCTGCACAGCAGACTGAAGCCCAGGAGGAAACCGAACCGACATCCAGCCGTGCTGCCGAGGAGCACAGCCAAACCACGAACGTGTTTCCAGAAGGACTGGCTCCCGTTATGATCCAGAGCGCTAACAAGAAGACGCTCAAGTGTCCCAAATGTGACAAGACCTTTGATCGCATAGGTGAGAACTATGAAGGCTGGCGGATGGATCAGTGACATGCCCAGCATTTCCTCTTATCTGTTTATGTATTAAAAAGTCTATTAATAGTGAAGTTCATACACTACCAAAAGTCTGAGGTCAAATTTTAAATGTCTTCGAATGAAGTCACCAAGGCCGCATTTATTTGATCAATAAATACAGTAATATTATGAAATATTATTATAATTTAAAATAAGTGATTTCAATTTTTTGTGTTTTAAAATGCAATTTATCGCTGTGATGCAAAGCTGAATTTTACTCCAGTCTTCAGTGTCACATGCTCAAGAAACATTTATTATTATTATCAATGTTGAAAACAATTGTGCTGCTTAATATCTTTGCCAAAACCATATTCAAAATCATGATTTTTTGATAAAAAGAAAGCATTTATTTGAAATAGAAATCTTTTGTAACAATGTAAAAACTTATTTTAATGTGCCTTTGCTGAATAAAAGTAATAATAATAATAATAATAATAATAATAATAATAATATCTCACTGACCCCAAGCATTTGAACATGCTAAGACTTGAATACACCTGTTCAATGATGAGCATGTTTTTATTTCTGTATTAAAATCAGTTTTGATATTTTTGGGGCGTAACGTCAAAAATATCATGCCACGGTGGTACATCTGTCCTGATTTCATTAAGGAAGGGAATGCCTTTAAATTATTTACATTCCTGAAAAGAAAACTTTATTAAGCAGTTTGGCTTAAACGTTTTTATTATTATTCCTTACAAAAAAATTAAAAAACCAAATAAATGCTGTTTTTTGTTGTTGCCGTAATGGCATACAGTTGTCTCTGTCTGAGTCACTGCTTTGCTTTTTCCTGATTTTGTAGGTAAATATGAGAGTCACACCAGAGTACACACGGGAGAAAAACCTTTCCAGTGTGACATCTGTCTCCAGTGCTACTCCACCAAATCAAACCTCACTGTGCACAAGAAGAAACACGACACTGATTCACCCGTCCAGAGGAAAGAGCACAAGTGTCCCTTCTGCAACAAACTCCATGCCAGCAAGAAGACTCTCAGCAGACATGTCAAGAGGTGGGCTTCACAAAACCTGTCCACAACATATCCAGCTCATATTCCACACAGAAAAGAAAGAAATGTAATTTTGCATTTAGAAAATCGAGCCTATTCTATTAAGATTGCTTTTGCATTGCGACGTTAATTTCATGAGCTTGTTTCTCAATAGCATGATGCAAAAAATGTATACTTTAATTTATACATTCATGGCCTAAGATACTGGCAAACTAGTTAAAAATATTTCTATTTCAAGCAAGTGATTCTTGTGTACTTCGGATTAAATTCTCCGGTTGCATTTCCAATCACATATATGTGATGAGCCAGTTTGAATAGAGAAAGTGGCTCATTCTCCAATTTTGTGACATTATGTGTACTGCAATGAGCAAAAAAAAACAAAGAAAACCAAAGCATTATCTGAGGCGCACAGACACAACATTATAGCCAGGCATGGACACTCTCAAGGCTACTTGATGTTCCTGTGTCCACCGTGCATAATGTTATCAAGAAGTTTCGTGGCAGTGTAGACAGCCTCACTTGATGTGAAGGGAATGCAGTGCACCCCCAACTTTAATAATCATCATTGAGATATATTAAAAAAAATAAAAAAAAAAGTACAACATATGATTTTTTTTTTTTTTCGTGTAAAATATCATTTTGGTTTTCACAAGTTAAAGCAATGTCAGGGTCATACCATCTTTGGAGTTTTTTCTTATGTGGAACACAAAAGAAAATATTTTGAATAATGTTAGTAGTCTAACAATTGACTCTCTTCCATTATATTTTTTGACCATACACTAGAAGATATTGGGAACCAAAACTGTTTTGTGTTCCACATTTCAAAGTCATACAGGTTTGTAATAGGGCTGTCAAAATGACAAAAAAACTAAATTTGAATTTTGGACTTAAATATTATCAAAATTCTAATTATAATTGAATTTAAAATGCATAATTTCAGTAAGGGTGAAGAAAAGCTTTTTGCTTCTCTCCTGAGGCCACAAGAGGGTGCATCGAGCAAAATATTACTGCACGTTTATTCAAAGCATATGATGATATGACTATCTATAAAGGAAAAGTGCATAATGTTTAAAATAATGTTTATAAACCAATTATAATTAAGTTGCTTAAACAACTCTAAACAAAACAGCATGTATGCAGCATAGTTTAATACAAAGGGCCGAAAGCCAATCACACAGAATACATTTTTCATTTAAAAACGCACGTTGCAATGGAATGAGGAAAAAAACTGCCATGAAGTCATAAAGGCTGCCTCCTTAACGCACACCTAAAATTCAAATGCAACAGTTTTGCATTCGAATGTGGATTTTTATTTCAAATTCGATGAATATTCGAAATTCGATTTTTTTTTTTTTTTTTTTTTGACAGCCCTAGTTTGTAATGACATGAGGATGAGTAAATGATGACAGAATTTTTATTTTTAGGTGAACTGTCCCTTTAAGAGACGGCATTTATGTACTCCGTGTCTACTAAATTAATAAATGGAACATTTTCACAAACAGTGATTATATCTTTCCACAGTTATTAAAATTTTAAATTTAGTACATCTAAAGTTTTTGTATATTTTATATTTTTTTATTTAATACACATTTATTATACTGTACTGTGTGTCATTGTACTCTACTTAATATATTATCTTACATTACTTTTATATTACTTAAACTTGATGTCTTTTTCAGTTCTGACTGCTATATTAAATTTGTCTATATTTTTCCTCTTTTGGAAAGTTATTCATTTGCTTTCACTCCGATTCCTGGAAATGTCAACCGGGTCCATTCTTCTGTTTTGTTTACATTATGTTTCCTATTCAGTGTTTACATGTTCCTGTAGCCATCTATTGTTTTGCTAATGAAATATTTTGTTAGCTTGCCTCAGTATGTGATCACAGTCCGACACATTGTCTGCTAACAGATTTCATCCCGACCACCTCCAGGAGTTTCTCACTCAGAAGAAGAAGAAGAGTGAAGGCTGGAAATGTGACGTGAGTTCTTTGCCTTGTTATTTATTTGATTTATTTCATGCACTACATCCAAAAACAATTTTACAGTTGTTAGTATTAATTCTTTCCTGATGCTGCTTTTGTAGATCTGTCACAAGTCCTTCAGTCGTCGCCCACATCTGGAGGAGCACATGATCTTACATTCACAGGACAAGCCCTTCAAGTGTGCCTACTGTGATGACTACTTTAAGTCACGATTTGCTCGGTTGAAGCACCAAGAAAAATTCCATTTAGGTAAAGCTTCACCAAAACCTTTATTGTTAATTTAACTTGCACTGCAGTTGAACTTGTATTGAGTATATCTTTAATGTTGACAAAATGCCTAATATCCAGGACCCTTCCCTTGTGACATCTGTGGACGTCAGTTTAATGACACGGGCAACCGCAAACGTCACATAGAGTGCACACACGGGGGGAAGAGGAAATGGACCTGCTATCTGTGCGGCAAATCAGTTCGAGAGAGGTATGACGCTGCTTTTAGGCATGTGCAAATGCAATAATGGTTGGATGTTTTATTCAAACACAAGCTCTGCTTATATTTTCAGGACAACCCTCAGGGAGCATCTGAGGATCCATAGCGGGGAGAAACCTCACCTGTGCAGCATCTGCGGACAAAGTTTCCGTCACGGAAGCTCCTACAGGTCTGTGAGAGTGTTGAACACGCTGTATGTTAAGATGAAACATGATTTATTTCCAAAAAACTAAATCTGAGAGAATATGTACAGATGGATAGGTAAGCAAGCAACATATAAAACTTCAATCAGGGCTATACACATCTTTACTAGATGTGTTTTTCTTGAAATACATTACCATTCAAAAGTTTGGGGTCAAAGTTTGACTGCTCACCAAAGCTGCATTTATTTGATCAAAATACAGTAAAAACTGTAATATTGTAAACATTATTACAACTTAAAATAACGGTTTACTATTTGACATAGAAATGTTTTGAAACAACATAAATATCTTTACTGTCTGTTTAATTGAATGCAGTCTTGATCAGTATTTAAGTATTAACCCCAAACATTTGAACAAGATTAAAAGTAATGGGACATGACATGTGATAGCGTTGTTTTTTTCAGGCTTCACCTTCGCATTCATCACGAGGACAAGCGCTATGAATGTGACGAATGTGGCAAAACGTTCATCCGCCACGATCATCTAAAGAAACACAAAAAAATTCACACAGGTATATTTCAGATTCAACTTGCATTTTTGTTTGTCATCTCAGAAAAGCCATATATTCATTATGAATGAATGAAATCAATTTTAACATGCTATATCATATGCTAAGTTAATTTAAGGACGCGTAACTGTTTGACAGCCATCATGTCAGGAGCGCTTCTGTTATGCTTTAAATGTCTATATGGAGGACAAGCTTTTAAAATTTAGATTTAAAGGGGCCATGAACTGAGAAATCAAAATTCCTTTGATCTTTTGACATATAAGAGGTCACTGTACAACGCCTGCTTCTACAGCACTGTCTGTTTAGCCCCGCCCACCGATTCACGCATGTAGTGTAAATAACGAGACGCAGTGCCAAGCTGTCTTTGCATCGCCTTCCTTCTGTTTTTATTACGTGGTAACTATTGCTTTGTCTGTTATTACAGATCGTTTGATATGTGCTGAGTATTTATGTGTTTTTAACCTAAATTACAGCAGCGGCCATCTGTGAAGGATGTAGCTGTCAAACACACAGCTGTTAGCCAATCATAGCAGTGTGCGTTTACTTCCGAGTGGACAATCCGCCACGCCTTATCAAACAGAGCGTTCAATAGCAGAAAATAGCCTATTACTTCTAAATTATGATGTTTTTTGATGTAAAATTTTGATAAGATTATAAGTGGACCTCAGAGAAAGGTACAAAATAATAAAAAAGGCAGTTCATGACCCCTTTAAAAAGATAGTTCACCCAAAAGTGAAAATTCAGTCTTCATGTACTCACCCTTATGTTGTTCCAAACCTGTATGAAAAAATTAATTTTGAAGAATGTTGGTAACCAAACAGGTTTCCATTGTATGGTCAAAAATATAATATAAAATCAATGGGGACCAAAACTTGGTTACTAAAATTTTAATTTTTGAGTGGACTATCCCTTTAAGGCAAAAAACAGTAAAATCCAACTAGAGAGTTGTTAATAGTTCAGTATTAGACTCTCCATATGAGATGCTTCATCCTTCTCATGACTGCTTAACGTGTTCAAAAAGTGCATTAAAGAGCATTTATGAGAAGTCTTGTAACATTTGTGTGTGTGTGTGTGTGTGGGGGAGAGAGCACACCAGTGTGAGGAGTGTGGAAAATGCTTCCGACGTGCTGATCACCTGACTGTCCATTATAAAAGCATTCACCTGGGAGAGAAGATCTGGCGAAGGTATACCAAAACCGACTTCAGAAACAAAGACACACATTGGGTCTCAGTCTGTAAGCATGTGTACGCACACATTTGTGAGGGAGGTTTGCATACACACATTTTCACAAACAAATCATGATTAAACTCTCATTCTAAAATTTACTCTCAATTTACAAAAAATAAAAAACAACTGAAACCACACATATGCAAAAAAAACACATATTTTGCCTTATAAATGTAAGATAAACAGTTCATCTAAACTTTATATGTAGTTTAGATTAAATTTATATTTCAGTTTAAATATATTTTATTATATACAGAGAAGGAGTAAGAAAAGCTGTTGTAATTCCAGCTGAGGGTTCTCTGAATAAGAATGTAGATATACGTGTATGTACAGCTGACTAATGTAATCGGGGTCTGCATTCAAGGTATTTCTTGTGTTTGAACTGGTTTTGAGGATGCCATTTCTCAGGGTTTTTAGAGACTGTTGTGTGTTTGCTGAGAGTGACCAAAGGTTGTGTGCAAAGCCCTTATATGGAGATGGTTTGGGTGTGTTTAATGCAAATGAATAGTATATCCCAAACATTAGTACATGGTTAAAAACAAAGTACACGTGTTGTGAACTGAGACTTGTTTTTGTGAAGATGATGACATTCAGTCTTTGTTATGCTGCAGTTGGTGTTGAGCATGTGAGATCTGTGATTTCATGATCATGTAATACATTTTGACAGGTATAAAGCAGTGGTGCATCAGTGTCAGGTGTGCAAGAAAGAGTTCAGGGGGAAGACCAACCTCATGTCGCATTTCAGAACACATTCAGGTAAAATACAGTAGCATTCAAAAGATTTTTGTGAAAGAAATTAATACTTCTATTCAGCAAGGATGCATGAAAGTGACAGTAAAGGCTTTATGAAAGATTTATGTTTCAAATAAATATTGTTCTTTCGAACCTTCTATTCATCAAAGAATCCTGTAAAAGTGTATCATGGTTTCCACAAAAATATTAATTAGAATAAATATTTCTGGAGCTGCAAATCAGCATATTAGAAGGATTTCTGAAGGATCATGTGAGTAATGATGCTGAAAATTCAACTTTGCATCATAGAGAATGGTTTCAATTGTAATATTTCACAATATTACTGTTTTACCATATTTTTGTGAGTCTTTGTGACATCAAGCTATTAAATGAAATCAACAAAAATAAAAATTCTAACAATAAAATATATAACTAATAGATATCACCATACTTCCCTAGTTGAATGATTACATTAAGAATTGAAGTTTTCTGAAATGGTATGTTTAAATATGCATTATCTAATTAAAGATGTACTCATTTGCATACATTTCCAGAACAGAAATTGTATAAAGCCAGGTTCAAAATTTGTTTAATTTTGTTGACATATTAGATTTTTGATCTCATGATACTCCTTAAATCAGAAAATACTTTCAGCAGCCAGAATTTTTTATTTTATTTTATTTTTGCAAGGTTTTTAATAATGAAATATTGTGTAAAATCAGGCAAACACATATATGAACAAAAAAAAAATCTGAATTAAACTATCAGGTTTGATGTAAGCGCTACTGAAGTGCAGATTAATGGCTCATTAGAAAAAACTCATTTTGACAAAATACCTCTTGAAGATAAAATAGTAATTGAAATCTACAGAGTGCAAATAGATAAAGTGTAATATTAAAATAACATTTTATGAAATAGACAAATAGACCGATGCATGAAATAACAATGGAGTGTCTTCTCTCAAGGGCAGATGATGGCATTTCTGCTCCACAGCTGTTTTCCTGATCCAGTATTTTGCTCTGCTCAGGTGAGAAACCCCACCGGTGTGTGATCTGCAACCAGACCTTCCGCATCAAGAAGACTTTGACCAAACACATGGTCATTCACTCAGATGTACGTCCTTTCAGCTGCCCGCACTGCAGCGCTACCTTCAAGCGTAAGGACAAGCTCAAGTATCACGTGGACCACGTGCACAGCGGACGCCCTCTCGAGCAGCAACAGCCCAACCTGCCTGCGGCCCCCGCTAGCAAACTCACCGAGCCGCTGCCGTCAAGCGAAACGCCCAAACCGTACCACAACACACCTAAGACTGTGCTGCAGAGTGTGGCGGCTGACGTTTGTGTCCCTGTGATGCTCGTCCCCGTCCAGATGACGGAGGAACCCGATCTTGCTGTGCACAAGACGCCACATGGGGTCCTTCCAGCCGTGAGCCAGCAACAACAGACAGGCTACCAGTCCGCCACTGACCTAGTGTTCTTAGAAAAGTACACCCTCACGCCTCAGCCGGCCAACATCGTGCACCCGGTGCGGCCCGACCAGATGCTGGACCCTCGAGAGCAGTCTTACTTAGGAACGCTACTGGGACTGGACTCGACTACATCTGTGCAAAACATGTCTAGTGCTGCTGAACATACTCATTAAATCAGAGCACATCAGTGCTGTTATGTACACGCATGCATCTGTTCATCACACAAATTAATTTTTGCCATTAGTCTCTTTGTGCTGTTCTTAAAGGCATAGTTAATTCCAAAATGCTGCATGCTGGTTCTACAGAAATTAATTTTTGTAATTCAAAGCAAAAAAAAACAGTTTGGAAGGACACGAATGGGAATAAATACAGAATTTAGATTTTAAAACTATTGCTTTAATATCTAAGGGAAAACAGTTAATAATGATATTATGACTGTAAATGAAATGTGTGTAAATTTCTAATAATTCTATCCTGTGTAACCCGTGTGTTCAGATAGCTGACAGAGGAAATAACCTGCGATGAATAATAGTCTCAGAAACTTCTGAATTCACCACCCCAGACCAAAGTTTGCTTGTGTTTCTCTAAATAAAGCACTCTGGAACACTGAGCTCAGGAAGTTATTTCATACTGCTTGTTATGGGCTGCTTTATTTTGTCCGGCTGTTCAGTCACATGGTGGGATGTTGGAAAAAAAAAAAAAAAAAGTCATAACAATTTCAACTTTCTTAGAGAAACAGCCAAAAAGTAAAATGAAATTCTGATAGCTTGTAATGTAAATCCATGAGATCTTTATAACAGTATAACAGAGTACTTATATAATATGCATAATGTCAGATGTCACTCTATATCTCCAATAATGTGTCTTAGTAAGATGATAATTAATGCATAATTGCTTTATTTGTGGGGGGCGAAACATAATTGCTGTGCAATATACATTTATGATTAAGAGATGAACAAATAAACATTGCTCGAAGCCTGATGTATGACATTTAATATTTGGCTTTCTAAAGTATGATACATGGATAATTAAGTAAACCTAAGTTGCTTCAGTCCAGTAAGTGTTCATCTTTAAACATAACATCAACAGAAGTCATTTAGTAGATTGTGTACAACAGGTTTTTCCATGTTGATAATTTAGAGGCCCAAGAAGTATGATACAGTATGCTTTACAGGCTTAAAGATGATTTTTACTAACATAGCAGTTTTGTTCATTTGTTTAGTTGTATATCAGCATTGCATGCATAGTTTTTGACATACTGATGTATCTGTTCAGAATTAGTTTTGCACAGCAACCCAGCTTGAACAAATGGACAGCTAAATCTAACTGTGATACAAAACAGAATAAACTGAGCGATTCCAAGAGGGTAATAAATAGTGGCTAGAGCTGTACAGTAAGGTCAGCAGTAGACCAGAGCTTGGCCACTTCATTTGATGGGTCACATCGCCTCTCTGTGGTCAAACACCAACAGCTCTTACACAGTTTAGAACGGGGGTTCTCTACCTTTTTGATTTGATCATTTGTAGCGTCTGTCGCCAATCCACTGTTTCTTTCTCACTACAAAATTAAAGGTTTGATTGTTCTGCCCCACATAAGATCGTGTGAAAGCAGCAGTAACACGATACACGTTGACTAGTTCGGCTCAGGTGCAGTACATGACCATGATTTCCGTCCTGGAGTTTGATCTGTGTGTTGTTAGTCTGTATATTATTCTTCTCACCCTTGGATCAGAGGTTAAATTGATTCAAGGTTTCCATTTGAATCATCTGCACTGTTTGTGTCCACACTGCTGCTGTCTGCCCATATTTCTCTTGGTCTCATTTGAGCTTGTCACTTTTCCATTTTTCTGTGCATTTATCGGCAAGAAGTGATTAGGTGTGAAAGGTGTTTGTTTAAAGGTGCGCTTGAATGATTGAAAGTTACCATCAAAAGCTTGGAGGAAAAATATATAGGCCTACCTATAGATGCATTATAGTAGGATTTGCTGATAGAGAAGCATCTCTTCATCAGTTGGCCATTAGAAACTTCTTCAGGTGTTCTTATGCAGTTTCTGATCTGCTATGGGAAATTACATTCCTTTGAGTTCTGTACTGGAGTTTGAGCTGTATGTTATTTATCTGTATATTATTTTTCTCACCTTTGGATCAGAGGTTAAAATTATTCTATTTCGATCATGTTGCTATCTGTCCGCAGTATTGTGACTTAACTTCATTTTGTCGGTTTTCACTTTTTTGTTTTTGAGATACTTTACTTTTTTTCCCTGGTTGGCACATTCTTCTTGTCTATTGGGCAAAAATATTGGGTGTTATTTTAGTTCCCATTCTGTGGTGCTTGTAGTGTTTCTTCGTCTCATGGTTAGTAAGTAACAAGAACAGAGAAAATAAATATATATCTATGAATATCTTATAGTAGGATTTGCTGATATGAGTCTATCAGTTGCAGAACATCCAGTATCCATCAAAAACATCTTCAGATGCTCCTTCAAGGGCTGTTGAGTTGTTGTTCTGATCTGCATTGAAGAATGAAGCACAAGCTAATTGAGATATTTCTATTAGAAGACGCTATGTGCTAGCTGTAGTCAGTCATGATTGAAGTTGTTTTATACATACAGATATGTAAATATGTAATGAAATAATGGATAAAGGATATAGAATGATATACTCAGTCCCGTCCTCGTCGAAAATGACTCAGTGAGAAAACTGAGCTTTACTGAGGAAGACTACTAGATCGTACTTGGATTGCAGATTAATAATATATTTCATTTTGTGGATATTGATGCAGTCTTTTTGCTAGTGCGATTATTTTTCCTGAAATATTTTTCTTACGGAAAAAAAATAAAAATATCGCAAGTAAATAAAATAATTCCAACTCAAATCTCTGTGTATGTTCATGTCCATATATTTAATAGATTAGAAATATGCAGGATAATATGTATCCATGCATATTTCTATTAGAACAAATGTCAATAAAAGACCAAACTTACTTTTATTTTAGATTATTAGATAAAAATTAATTTTAAAAATGAAGATTATTAGACACGTGGCATTGACACCGATTGAATGAACACTCTAGAAGGAGTGTTTAAAAATGTGTAAAAAACACTTACATACTAAGTGGTCGGTCCCTAAATGTCTCCTGAATTTTGACGGTTTAATGCTGTTGATGGCTGCACAAAACACATTGTGGTTGACACCAATCGAGTTCACACTTGTTGCATGTGAATCTGAGTTCAGTGTAGCATAGTTTCTATTAGTTTTGTTACTGGTTTTCAAGGATAAGGTCATGCCTTTGCTGCCATTATTCTAATTTGACTAGCTTTTAAATTAATTTCTGACAATTTGGAGCCAAAAGAAAATAATAAATAAAATTCTTCTGCCTTCCAAAAGATCTCATTTGCAATCCTAACGCTGCATAATTAAATGAAGAGCACTGTTGTGGCAGGTTAATGGAGAAACTGAATATATTCAACTCATTTACTCATCGTAACACCTGTAACTTTATGTTATCCAGAAAACACTACATATTAGCCTGCAGTGACTTCTTTTAAAGACTTCCAAAGCAAACTGTACCAAAATAATACCAATACTACCGTTCAAAACTTGAGAGACGACCTTTTTAAGCTCTTAAAAAAGGTTGGTGAACATTAGCCGGTGAACAATGGAAGCAGATGTGGACGGAGACATAAACCCAGAAACATCTGGATTCCAGATGAAGACGAGAACCTTCACATTCCACAAGCTGAGCCCATAAAACACACAGAGACAAAAGTGTACTCCAAGCATGTCACAATAAAACTATATTTATAAATTAAAAAAAGAAATCTCCTTAACATGGTACTTCAAAAAATTCTCCCAATACAATATTGCTGACGAACACTGAAAAATATATTCTTCCATGAATAATGAAATATCTGCATGAGACATTTACTGAGAGTAAAAATTTAAAAAGGGCAAAAAAAAAAAGTTAAGAACCTCCTAATATGCTCTAAAACAAGGCAACAGAAATTTTGAAATCTGACATTTATGTCCTTGGTTGGACTACATTCACCTTGAATCTGCACTCCCATATAGTCTTGTAACTAAATCCCATTCAATTATTGCTATTTCTCTCAAAAACACTTTTTTTGTCCATAAGAGGAATCCGTTCCATTTTCTTCAACAGCACATTTCCCAAATATTTTGAGGTGATTTTGTACATTTAGTAAAACATCTTAATCTGTTATCGTAAGCATGAACGGTTTGCTTATGCTTTAGTAGACTCATTTCTAAGACCTAAGTGATGTTGGGGCTCACAAGCTACTGAATTTTAGGTCAGCACTAATCCTAATTCTAATCGGCTGCACTAGTAGGCCACTTTTTTTGTAATTTATAAGGCAAAAAATAGTTTGGGCACTTCTGCTCGCAACAGTCACATGATGTCGACGAAGAACTCCCCGTTGGCTGTGTTGCACGAGCGTCGGGAGCCCGTGAGTTCGGGGGGAATGCTGGCGAGGTGGCGGCCGGACGGTGACCCCGGGCCGGCTCGTGCTGATCCCTGCTTCAGGCTGTAGCTGTGAGATCGCGAGCTTCGCACACTGCCCTCGCTGGGCGGCACCGAGCGCTCGCTGGGGGCTCTGTCTCTGCGGAAGTCAAACTCATGTGCGTCTCCCATTTCGCTTCCTCCTCCTAACCTGAAGTCTCCAGCTGCGGTTTTCCCCTCAGTCCGGCTCCAGCTGCAGTTTGAACCGCTGCTCCCTACGGAGAGTGACACTAGCGTAAGTGAGCCGCTGTTTGAGATTGTTAGCAGCGTGATTTGAGGCGACTCACCTTCGCTGTGCTGGCTGCCTGCGCTGCCTCCTCCGGCTTCAGAGTAGTTGTGAGCTGCATCCGGGAGGGAATGGGCAGGTGGGTACTGGTAAGGGAACGCGGTGGGCCAGGGAGCTTCAGCAGGGTGTAGCAATGGAGCGAGAGTGTCCTGATCAGACGCCCCGCTGGATCCGTCATGTTCATGCAGTGAAAGATGGGCCATGTCTACAACAAATCACAGTGTGTCAGCACAGTGTAAAACCGAATGTACAGCGACTAGTGTTCATTACATTAATGAAAATATTTGCTGATGACCATTTAAGTTGAAATGACAATGAAACCATTAAAATCTCTGACTATATCAACTTGCATTATTGTTGTCAAAAAAAGAAGTTAACACTTTCTTAAACCAAATAAAGAAGAGAGAAAAAAAAAAGTTTGGGGTTGCCAGATGTCAAGAGTTTAAATCCCCCATCAGAGCTTCCCTCCTAAAAGGGTCACATTTTCTTCCTCTTACACTACGGAAAAAGCGCTGACAAATTTGTATGTTGAGTTTAGTGATCCATCAAAATATTCAGCTCAAATGAAAGTGTCTTCACACACTCTTGTTGTTTGCTGAGACTCCATCTGCCATCAAACCTTCTCAGTGATGAACTGTGATAAATCCAAACATGGATCTTGACTATAATGTTTGCGATTGAGGTTGCTGAATTAATGCACTTATGCAACCTCTGTGCCAAAAAATAGAAAAACATGAATATAATTTGGAATTATTGGAATTAATATTAGAAATATCACTGTTTTAGCTTTTAAGTTTGAACAGTTTTCGTAATGTGTGTTTATATTAACAATATAATAAATCAGGAAACTAGATGAGGTCAAATAAACCATGTGTATGCATAAAGACGAAAGCGCAATAATTCTGGTGCATTTCTCAGATGACAACGATCACGATCAGTAATTGCAATTATAATTCTGAGTAAAATAATTGTGATTTAGTTGAACAATTTAACAACTGTGCAATCATATGACTAAAAGTTTTAATCAACTAAAACTAGACTGAAGTTCCCAGACTTTTAGTCAACTACAACTTGACTAAACCAAAAACTGGACAGAATTACTAAATATGATAAAAACTAAAAAGGACATCTGACACAGAACAAAGACTAAATATATATATATTTTTTAAAAAACAAAGTACTTACTGCCAGAAAGATCTCCAAAGATGTAGTAGCACTGCTCTGAGAAGGTGATTTTGTTGACAGTGTGGCGGATGAAGCCAGCTTTCAACAGGTTGCTGGCGTACTTTCGTGCTTCACGGCGATCTGTGAACCCCTCCACGTGATGAAACAGCCAGTCAACCACATCAGAGCCTGTGAGACAGCATGTGCACCAATTATACACAGCAGCTCCATCAAGCAGTTTGCTAATATTTATTTTAAAATTACAATAATAATAATATAAAATGTGTTTATTTTTCTTCCCTATTGTGAAGTAAGAGTAAAGCAAATTATGGAAGTGTAACAAATTATAGAAATGATCAGAAAAATGCAGGACGGGGGCTTGGTTCTATCCATCAGTTGTTGACTGGATTATGAGATGTGGGCGCTGCACTAAAAGTGAATGGGAGCTTGCAGTCAATTATAGAGGGACGGCGTTTAAACAGACAACTGTAAGTCATCGGAGAAGTCTGGCATACATCACCAGAGAGAAGTTTGTCATTTTACAGCAAGATAAAAAATAAATACAATTATATGTTGGATTGATCGCTCACAATAAGATCAATAACATGCATTTACAATCGTCATTTAATGCAAACTTTACATACTTGGCAATTACAATAATCCCTCGAATCCAGGAACTTGTCACTCAAATGAGATCACAGCAATTAGCAAACAACGGTGATCAAATATCCCATCAATTCTTGATGGACAAAAACATTTTCTCTCATTCTTCATTTTTTCACTCAGATAAATGTCACAAATGGACAAATCAAATCAAAGTTTCATTTCCATGCTGACTTTTAGATAACATCCAGGTAAAATGGATAAAACTATAAAGTGGGTCTTGACCTATGAAAGCACTGGCTATAGTGATCTTCAGCCACATTCTGTCTCGAACTTCCAGTCCTGAGTCTGGACAGGCCATTGCTTTTGCAACTGTTGCCATGTCGCTGTGGACGGACAGGTGGTAGTCATCAAATCCTGCGAGAAGAACAACAGACAGTTAACAAGAGCACAAAAAACAAAGCATCTGCCTGGTAGCGAGAAACCAGGACCTCCCACGTTCCACACCCAACTATCTAGATATGACTCAAGTCCTCTCAATATAAGTCAAAGGGATTTATTATTTTATTCACCCATTTTCTCAATCGCCAGGTCAACTAGTAAGTCTGATCGCTTAGAAAATGGAACACCTTTCCTCAACAAGCCACAGGATTTAAGGGATCATTCATGCCCATAACAACAAAATGTAGAGGTCAAAATTTAGCTTTAGCAAAGAAATTTAAAGCTGTGTGCAATGACATGTGGAGAAGAGTGAAGAGCAGATGTCTCACTCTCAGTCTCTGGGATGGAGCTGGAGATGGAAGAGCTGGTGGAGGTGACTGTGCTCATTGAAGGGCTCATGCCGTAGGGAGGATAGACGCCCGTCATGGCTGCCGTATGGGACACCCAGGCTGCAGGGTCAATGGGACGGATGGGCTCACCTGGGACAGAAGGCAACCAGTTTGACAGAGAACTAACTAAACCCTATTGTTCAAACTACCACAATACACTGTAATGGCTATTTGAAAAAAAAAAACTTCTTCTTTGCAGGACTTAACATGTAATATGTTTTTGAACATTAAAAAGGACAGCGGGTATATAACTTCAAATCTTACCCTTCTATGTAGCATTCAAATCTATTACAGATTTGTAAAATGTGTAAAAATGCTAATTAAATTTGAGAGCTTATCAGTGGAAGACAAAATGCAATAAGTAACAAAAGTTTGGGGTCAGTAAGATTTATTGTTTTTGAAAAAAGGCCTTTAATGCTCACCGAGGCTGCATTTATTTAATCAAAAATACAGTAAACACAGCTTTTCTATTTGAATATATTTTAAAATGTAATTTATTCCCGTGATGCAAAGCTGAATTTTCAGCATCATTACTCCAGTCTTCAGTGTCACATGATCTTCAGAAATCATTCTAATATGCTGATTTGCAGCTCAAGAAATATTTATTATTGTTATCAATTTGGAAAACTTGTGCTGTTTCATATGTTTGTGGAAACCTAATACAATATTTTCTGAATTTTTTTATCAGTAGAAATTTTCGAAATGGTAATCTTGTGTGACATTAGCATGTAGTAATTTATATTTTTTTCCAAAAAAAAAAAAAAAAAAATGCCTGTCTCTACTGATGGTCGTGTATCTTATGGTGCATCTATGTGTAAACCAGTGTGTGAGGGGAAAAAATAAAAAATTAACACTCACTCCTTGGCAAAGCAAAGCAACCGTTCGGGTTTGGGTCCCAGCATTTGGCAACAGTAAGTGACACGGGTCTGCAAAAAAAAAAAAGAGGAAAAAAAAACCTGGTGGTGCAGCTGTTGATGAGCTAAACAAGTCCCATAAACCTTGAATGTTTTGTAATGTGACTCACCCAGGCTTGTGCACGATCTCCCTCAGCACTCGTACAGCATCATCGTTGCACATGTTCTCAAAGTTGATGTCATTCACCTGTGAGAAGAAACCCAAATCTGAACTGAAACAACCAGCTTCTGAGTCAGATTCCTATCCCGAACACGTCTTCCTCCAGTCCTCACCTGCAGCAGCATGTCCCCGGGCTCGATCCGCCCATCCGCCGCCACCGCTCCGCCCTTCATTATGGAGCCGATGTAGATGCCTCCATCACCTCGCTCGTTACTCTGACCCACGATACTGATGCCCAGGAAGTTATACTTCTCTAGATGAGTTAAAGCAAGTGAGACTTCAGGCAACTAGTTGACATTACCTACGTATGTGTAATATCATCCTTAAATTATAAATCAGGGTCTTTAGGGTCTTAAAGCACTCAATGTTGCGCTTTATTGTTCATATAATCAAGAGTTTAATTAAAAAGCAACAAATCAAACCGTATAATGCAGACTCACCCATATTTAAAGTGACAGTGATGATATTCAGAGACATAGTAGAGTCAGTGATGCTACTGAAAGATGAAGACTGGAGAAAGCAAGACAGAGATAGTTTTAAATACAGTATGTTTTATATATTGTATTAGTCACTTAAGAGTCCTGCCCACTGTCTCACCCTCTCCATTTGCTGGGCTTTGGGTCTGCGTCTCCGCCGGCGGTGTCGTCTCATTAGCCTGGTTGAACCGCTTTGCTCCGTAACACTGCTAAAACTGCACAACGGATGTCACAATATGGTGATTACATGAGCTTCCCATTTCAGTTTGAGTCACAGGCAATGTGAAACCTTACTGATCACTAGGAAAAGGAATCAGAAAGACTTTATACGGATAGTTCACCTAAAAGTGACAATTCTGTCACCCTCATGTCATCACTAACAGTTATCTTTGAAGATATTTTAATGAAGCCAGAGACTTCTGTCACTCCATTGAAAAAACATTGACATTTTCTTATGAATCAAACAGTTTAAACCAAGTTTTCTGAAGCAGAATGATTCATTTATGAAAAAACGATTTAATTATGCTGTCGTTTTCTTTCAGTTGAGAGATATTAATCTCTCAGATTTCATTAAAAATATATTATATCAACAAAAGTCATACAGGGTTGGGACGGCATTACATTGAGTAAATGATGACAGAATTTCTGAAAAACTTTAACAGCTCTGAGTCAGCTTCTGATTCAATGTAATGACTTTTAGTGCTTTTCAGGGAGCAGCTAATAAATACTCTACAAAAATACTTAAGCAATACCAAATATCACAACAAATTAGGGCTGCATGATAAATTGTATTTTAATCGTGGTCACGATTTCTGCTTCTCTGTTTGTTAGGCATAATCGTCTGCAATATTTGCCCACTGGTTGTTTATCCGGCATATGTTCCATTTTAATTTGGCATTTGCATTATCTTGCATTGGTAACAAGCCTCCACAAGCTTTCATCGTTGCCAGATTACAAGAATGTAAGTCCCCCAATCAGAGCTTTTCTCTTAAATACATTTTCTGCCTGTGGTTTTCTTCCCAACCTGGCAACCTTGTGCACATGCTCTCTCTACATTACTGAAAAACCGCTGATAAGATGAAACCACAGGCAAACACGTAAGTTGGAGTTAAGCGATCTCCACTGAGATATTCTGCTCAAATGAAAGTGCAAAACAGCCAGTCTGTTTTCATGAGGTCTTTTGTGCTGCTGCTGAGACTAAATCAGAAACCAAAGTATGAAAGTTGACTTTCACTTGATTTGTGCTTATGTAAAAGTGCAATCATTTTGATCAAATGTAAACAACAATAACTGATTATATTTTTGCGCACATTCATCATGATTAATTATTGTGCAGCTCTACTCAATACTCAAAACATTTTTAAAAAATTGTATTTCTTAATCTTTTTTTTATTATCATTAAAGCTACATTTACACGACAACGGTGTAGTAAAAAATGGAAAAGTTTTTCCCTTGCGTTTTTAAAAAGTTTCACGTATACACGACAACATTTTCGAAACGATTCGCATTTACACATATCCATGAAAACGTCCAAAAACGCTGTACTATGTATGCCATGCCAGTAGTAGGCGCTGTCACCTTGTTAGTAAACAGTACCTGAAGGGAAGTGATGATTATATGTTGTATATGTTCATCTCTGCTGTTGGTTGTAATATTGGTGAAGTAAATCCATACTTTGCTAAAGAAGCGTTAGCAAACTCTTGAGCAGCAACAACAGTACCATGTACTCCGCCATTGTTGTATATGTTTGTTCGCACTTGCCTTTAAAATCAGCACGTACTGCGCATGTCAACATACCTAACACATACTACACACGAGCATGTAGGGCTGTGCAAAAATCGAATGCTATTTTCATGCGCATCTCCTCAATAAAGGCGCTCCTGTGATTAGTAGTATATCTCCAGCACGTGCGTTCAGATCAGGGTTGCCAGGTTTTCAAAACAAAACCTGCCCAATTGCTTCTCAAAACTAGTCCAATCGCGTTTCGTTCCGGGCAATAAAAATACACGTTTTTGGCAGGGTTCCCTTGGTAATATTCACATTTTAGGGGCTTAATATCACGTTATTGGTATAGGGGTCACTTCAACCTGCGAACATGAAAAACAACCGCAGACTTGGCAACACTGGTTGGCATTTACTACACAGAGCCGTAATTCACTGACAATCTACACAAAATCGATTTTAAAATCGCAGGTGATTCTTTGTCGATTTTGTGTAGCTTGTCAGTGAATTACGGCTCTGTGTAGTAAATGCCGCTCCACCTGAACCAGTGTTGCCAAGTCTGTGGTTGTTTTTCATGTTCGTGGGTTGAAGCGACCCCAAAACCAATAACGTGATATTTAGCCCCTTAAATGCGAATTTTACCAAGGCAACCTTGCCAAAAAACGTATATTTTAACCCCGGGATGCAATTTTTATCGGGGAACCTCCTGGAAACGCGATTGGGCTAGTTTTGGACTAGTTTTGACATGCAACTGGGCAAGATTTGTTGTGAAAACCTGGCAACCCTGATCTTAACGCACGTGCTGGAGATATACTACTAAGCACAGGAGCGCCTTCACTGATGAGATGCGCATGAAAATCGCATTCGATTTTTTGCACAGCCCTACGAGCATGACGTCACCGTTTTCATAGATTCCCGTATTGGGTGTTTACATGGAAAAGATAACCCGTTTGCACTTTGAAACCCATTTTCAAAAATATGCGTTTGCAGTCCCCAAAATGCCGTTGTTGTGTAAACAAACTTTAACCCTATCAAAATAAGATTCCCAACCCTATTGATAACATTAATCTACATTTACTTCAAACGATTTTCAAAACCTCCACAAACTATGATTACCCCCAAATTGCTCAAGTCAGAGCTCTGAAAAACCTTACTAAACCATGTGACTGTAATCATATTGAGCGCAGTGGTTTGGGAACGAACAAATGCTGTGAGACTCACCGGCTGGTGGAGCCGTCATCCGAGTCAAAACAGCTGCTTGATTCTAGTTCACTGCTCATGAGGGAAGAACGGCTGTCACAGATGTCATACCCTCCCAGATCCATGCCTCTGCCGCCCCGTGAGTGGCCATTCAGCCTTCCTCCTAGATGATTTACCATTGATATTAATGTCGATTTGTGCTTAGCTGTTCCAATTTTTAAATATTAAGAAGTATTCTACTGATCTGATTAAAAACCATGTTGACACGTACCAGAGTGTTCATGTGAGTGTTTCCTCCGTGATCTGTCTCTCTCCCTCCTGTGTGACACGACCGAATCTGTCTCCGTCTCATCGTCCACACCGTGCCGGCTGCCTGCAACCTTGGGACTGTGTGGGAGAGAAGGTTAAAGACTGTGTGAACATGCTCCTTATTTTGAGTTTTGCTGCCAACTTGTGATTTGATCTGATCATTTGTATAACACAGCAGAAAAGCGTACTGGAAGGATGGGGGTCTGGAGTCTCCAATGCCTTGGCTTCTCTCGTAGGACGGCGGCCGCTCGGAATGACTCTCAGCCACTGAACATCCATCTGAGTGAGAGCCGTCTGATGACACCAGCTATCAACACACAGAGAAACAATGACATGCACTTCACAATAACCTGAAGTAGTTATACATTTGAACAGAATAGAATTGCTTCTCATTGAAAAATACTCTTTTTTTAAGCAAAATGCACATCCCAGTCTAATATACCTGTACTACAAACTCCTGTCACTGATCTCTCACCTTATAAACTCACTATACAATCATATTACAATACCCTAATTAGTAGTCGACTGATATTGGTTTTTTGACAGTCGATGCTGATATCTTGGAAAGCAGGGGGGCCGATAGCCAATATAATTGTTTTATTTATTATTATTAATATTTAAGAAATTTGAAATCATTTGACAATGGATTAAAAAATAAATGTGTAAAATAAATATACTTTAGATGACAAAGTATTTTTCAAAGATAAATAAATATTTAATAAAAATATAATTAAAAAGGAAGTAAACACTGTAACCAACAGGGCACTCTGTATTCTGGGAAGTTTGTGTGCATTGTGTGCATTTTCAAATAAAGCAAGGGTAACACTCATTTTACATACAGCACACAGAGAAAATGACATGAATATGACAGTGGGCAAATGCATAAAGTGCAGCATAATTTGAAATCACAAGTTTAAAGTTTAAAGCATTCAATTTACATGGACCGACCGTCACACAGAGCACATGTGATCATGCTGGATACACATGCACACTTCACAGCTGGATTCGACTAAGTTTGCAAGGTTTGTGAAATTAAACGTTCATTACACATTCAAAAATTTATATATAAAGTATATAAGTATATAAATGTGTATTTGCTTAATGCTGACAGCAAACGAGAAATTATTATAATGTTTGCCTTTCTATTACTAATAATATAAAAGCAATCGTTATAATACTTTCTGTATACATTAGTTCCTTTGTTTAACTGTTCTTTCTGATTATTAGACAGACTTCTATCCGTATTAGACAGAACTGTTAACAACGACAGTAAACAAGAGGGAGAATGTGAGCACTGTGTGCTCAGGCGCTGCCGCTTTCTGTGAGGTCAGTAAAAATTTCCCGCCTCGAACACATCGGCCAAGCAGAAAAACTTATCGGCCGATATATCAGTCGACCACTAACCCTAATCTTCATACATGGTCTATAAAATGGTTCTAGATCCCAAGAGGACTTTTACTATGATGCGACAAGCAACATTTAAAAACTGCAATAAGAATCGCAAATTAAAGTGATTGTAAATCTTCTTAAAAACATCTAGTTTAAAACGGACCATAGTGTATTCTTTGGAATCATGTTGGTTTCATATGGCTTTAAAAAACTTTTCTCCCATTTTCAACAAAAAGTTCACATTTAATGACTCTAAAAATGTCATGCGGCGTAACCGTCAAGTGAAATGTTAGACCTGACCATTTGTGTGTACACATCGTAATCATTATTTTCAGAGAAATTCTATAATTAAGTTTTAAAATATATTCTTTAGGGTAAAGAGTATTTTTTACAAAATCATGAAATAATAATGCATAAATAAAATTATGTTTTTTTGGGGGGCTGAGCCACATGACATTACACGACCTTAACTAACCTTGTCTTGTCATTAAAAGCTCAAAATATCTGATATTTTATGAGACTTTTGTATATGTATAAGTATTTATATCTTCTGTGGAAGGCGCATGACCATAATATATTCATCCAATCAGATCCCTGGGTCCGAGGGCAACAATAGGCTGTCCTACCTGCCCGTCAACATATGTATTTGCATACCTCAGAACATACATGATGAAATTGGTGATCAAAATATATCACTGTCACATGGAGTTCTGTTCATGTTTTTGAAAACTGCCTGGATCACTGCCTGTTACTTTTATTGCTTTGAGGAAATCGGAAGGCTATTTGTACTTTCCCCAAAACTGCAGTGTTTAAATAGCAATATAATAATCTGAGTGTGTTTGTACGTGCATATGCTGTAATTCAGAAATGAAAAAGATGTTCTTTGTAGTTGCATGCCATTGAAATATTAATGAGCTGCTCATAAAACAAAGCTTATGCAGCATACCAAAGTCTCTGATTAGCTGCATTAGGCCGAAGTGAACCTTAAGCAGGAATGACTGGCAGACTCTTAGAAAAATACAAATACAGCAAAGCCAGCACTCAAGAGAAACAGGAACGGGCTGAATTAAAAGGCTGATCTATTATGCAAGGAGCACCGGGGAATTAAGATGCAGGGATGCATTTGTGTGTGTGTTTCTGGTCTCACCCAGCAAATCACACGGCCGTTGTAACAGGGAAGTTTTGCATTGTCGTCAGTGATTTCCTCCTTGACCACCCTGCAGAAACAGAGAAAACAAATCAGAACAGACAGTCTTATATTCCAACCTCTGCTTGTGTGTACTGTAAAAAGAAAGATCAGCTTTAGAGATCCCCAGAGTGTCTGGGAATAAATTAGAATAGGTAAATGAGACAATGCCATTAGATGAAAGAAAGGACGGGCTGGATCAGAAATGCATAAATCAGATAAGCATGCACACACATGTGCTCACAGAACACACAAAGGACCGAACGCAGGGAGACTCCAGCAGATAAGATCCCAAACTCATGAATTCAAAGACATTTCGGCTGTACAAAATGTCCCACTAGTATTCTGATTTCGCAAGTCTGTGTATGAAAAAACCTGTTTGTTCAAATGCTCATATGTAAAACAAGTACAAGCTCACATCATTTACAACCAAAAAGACTGTAACATGACACTGAGAAACAGATTATTTAGATTCCGCTATCAGTTTGTAAAACATACAACAAAAACGTGTGTACAGAAATGCCTACGAGGCAAACAATAATTCTTTATGACCATTACATTTCCATGACTTTTTAATTGTATTGTTGTTGTTTTTTTTACTATTTCATTGCGATTCCTATACAGGATATCAGCCCTAATATTAAAAATTAAATATTCCTGTGGTGTGACAAATACATTTTCAAAAGCACAAATGTGACCCTTGAGCATAAAAGCAGTCTTAAGTCGCTGGGGTATATTTGTAGCAATAGCCAAACATTCATTGTATGGGTCAAACTTATAGATTTTTCTTTTATGCCAAAAATCATTAGGATATTAAGTAAAGATAATGTTCCATGAAGATATTTTGTAAATTTCCTACTGTAAATATGGCAAAACTTAATTTTTGATTAGTAATATGCATTGTTAAGAATTCATTTGGACAACTTCAAAGGCGATTTTCTCAATATTTAGATTTTTTTGCACCCTCAGATTCCAGATTTTCAAATAGTTGTATCTCGGCAAAATATTATCCGATCCTAATAAACCATACATCAATGGAAAGCTTGTTTATTCAGCTTTCAGATGATGTATAAATCTCAATTTCAAAAAATTTACACTTAAGACTGGTTTTGTGGTCCAGTGTCACAAATATTCCATGCTTGCTCTGAATTATTCATATACATTCATATTCTTTTTTTTTAAATAGAAATTAATTAAATTGATTTATTCAGCAAGGATGCAATAAATCGAAAGTAACAAAGGATTTTTACACTGACAAAAGATGTCTATTTCAAAGAAATGCTGTTTTTATGAACTTTTTACTCATACAAGAATCCTGAAAAAAATTACCATGGTTTCCAAAAAAATAAAAAATTCAACAGTAAGAATCAGGAATGTTTCTTGAGCATCAAATCAGCGTATTAGAATGATTTCTGAAGATCATGTGACACTGAAGACTGGAGTAATGATGCTGAAAATACAGCTTTGCATCACAGAAATAAATAACATTTTAATATATTCAATTAGAAAAACACTATTTTGGACTGTAATAATATTTCACAATATTACTGTTTTTAGTATATTTTAAATCAAATAAATGCAGCCTTCTATATTTTTAAAATCATAAAAATAAATCTTAGTGAACCCAAAGTTTTGAAATCTAGTGTATTTATTACTGTAATATGTATAATATGTGGAATATCCTTTACAAACCGAGGTTGTAATATTTAAAACCCAGATTACTTCTTTATTCTATCCTACCCGTTTTTAACATAAACTACCCATTTACGATGTGCATATAAAAACAAAACCTTCATTCATTCATTCATTCACAAACACTTTAATCCAATAACGTCATTTAAAAAATGTTTAAAAAGACTCTTTGTTGCATTGACAGACGTGTAAATCCTCAAGTGTGACAGATTCAATTGAGCTATTCGTTTCCTTTTGGCAGAGATCTGAGCCTGTCCTTCAACGATGAACATCTTTAAGCTTGTAATGAACTTTTTTTGAAGGGAGGGGAACGGGACGATCAAACTGCGACATATTTCACTGGAGAAGGTTGTAAAGCTGCCAGCGCTGAAGCGATCAGGGCATTCCAGTCCCTGCCTGCAGTTGTTCCAAGACAACATTCTTTGGCTTAATGCAACAGACAGACAAGACAAGAACACTAGCCAGTGCTCCAAATGAGACCTATTCACGAGCTAGGGGTTAGTTTAAAGATACAGGTAACACTTTATATCACACACTTTTAAACCTGAACACAAATACCAAGCAAAGTTTCATGTTTCCAAGTGATCTGTCGAGGAAAATATATTGTTATAATCCTGACATATGTCCAAATATATGTCTTCATATGTCTTCACGCTCTTTCTAACTAGTCATGATGACTGAAAACTCATTCCACAGATATTGCTGACCAGATTTTAATTCATCTATGTAATGATCATACTATGACATCTCCGATAAGACATTTCAAACACTGCCTTGCAAGCAGGTTTTACTCTTTACAAGCACTCACAGTGAGTAATACCCAACTAATTAATACATATTGAAGCAAGGCTTGAAAAATTATATTCCCTAACTAATTTCCATGCTGTACTTCACATTAAAATTAATATTTCCCGGTTTTCCATGACTTTGCAACCCTGTTCTACTTAGCCAATTATGTGTACAAGCTCTGCTTCTGAAGGCCTACAGAAGAGGTCAGAGAGTTCACAGAAACTCCAAAACGCTGAAAAAAAGTAAGTCTATGGCTAATGACCAAGACCACATCATAAATAACATCAAACGCGTCCAAATTTCCATCTAAACACACTTCGAATGTTTTCATCATTTGGGGGGACATATGGGCTCTGAACTGCGCATGCGCACTGCAAATTCGAACAGATTCTACTGTACTTCTCTGATGTGCTCTTGAGTCAAGGTGGAAAATTCCTCAAAGTGTTAGTTAAACGGTTTAGTTTCTCGCTCATAAATGTGCTATGTGAAAAAAGAAAAGGAAAATACTTTAGGAATCGGATCTGAACACAATAAGCGTCAAGAAACCCCCAAACCAAGAGCGGTTTTTGTGTAGCCCTGTTAATTTAGACTGAGAACATTTAAGAAGGAAGGATACTAACTACTCCCTTCTTTGCCTGTGGTCACTAACCATCCACTAACTGCATCCAAAGCTGGTGTCGACAGGCCAAAAGCCATATTTGAGAGTAATCCAGCCTTAAAATGGATGCCGTCGTCAATAGAAAAGGACCCAGCACTCACCCCTGCTGAACCCCGCACACACACACCGCGCGTTTTCTCCTTTCACACACAGCTGCGTCCAACACAACTAATAAAAGACATTGTATCAGCCTCTGAAAAACTAAGGCAGGCGATCCACAATCCAAACGAGGCCAAAAACGAGCGAATTTGTGAGAACTACATGCAGAAGTGCGAAGAAAGCGAAGGTACGGCGGGCTCACCCGAAGTCATCGTCCATAGATTTAAAGAAAAACTTGTAGTTTGGTTTCTTGAGAGCGTTTTTCAGGTCCAAAAGGGTGACCCTTTCGGCAGGGATGGGCAGTTTGACCAGGTATGGAGTTTCCTGGTCGTCGAGGTGGTAGATAACTTTAGTCTCCCCCATTGCAGACCGCTGGGGAGAAGTGAACGGCGGGCATCCAGCGCAGGGGCCCCTGATGCCCCTCCAGAGTGGGCTTTAGCTCGCTTCCACCCGCCAGCTGACTTTTTGATTAATCCCGTTCTTTCTTTGCTTCCTTGCCTTCCTCCGGAGATCCCAGGAATCTTCTCTCTCTGGGTTTGAAAGGCGATTAATGATCCATACTCTTATTTCACTGTATCGCGCCCGTTGATAACGGAGAATAGCGCGTGAAATGCGTGCTAAAGAAGATTATTTTGGTCAGGAATGCCGAGGCTCCTCGGAGAGCTTCCCTGAGCTCTCCTTCCAGAGGGTTTTGTATTGCTTTCATTGATGCCGAATGCCCGGAGAAGCGCGCTCCCTCTAGCGGAGAGGGGTGGAGAAAAAGTTACTTGGGGTCATTCTACTGAACGGGTGCCATTTGAAGAATGGGGGTAAATTGTCCTCAAGTTAAGGAGAAATGCATCTATTTATAGATGTCTAATATCAAGTAGAGTCATATACAGTATAAAAAAGAGCACCAATAAAAATAATAATAATTGGTCCAGTGACACACCATGCCAGAGTAAAGTGTCATGTCAGGAGAAGTGTCATTGAAGTATATGTGAATAATATATATTCCAAATAAAGATGGGAACACAATAAGCGTTTAATACAAATAATAGTAATAATACTAAAGTCTTATTTTACATATCATTCAGTTTTATTATAAAAGAAGCAACTAAAAAGCAGAGAGAGTTCATTTCTTGGAATATTTCAATGTAGTGAAACTTTTTTAATAGATTAAACATTTATAAAATCCTTTATTGGACTAAAATAATAATAAAAAAAGACATTATTGTTCCACGTATTCAAAATTTTAGCGAACAGTGCTTGGGTGGATTACTTACAAATTGTAGTTTGTTACTGATTACAAATTATGATGAAAACTGTAGTCAGTGGTGTGATTTCGATTACTCATTTTAGATTAGATCTTTTAGATTACTCATGACCTAACTTGTTTATAAATTTGAATTGGATTATTGTTATAAAAGAGAAATCGAATATATATTCCATTCTTTGTTTTCAGCATCATGAAAAGCATTAAACATTATATTACTTCAAGGTTTAAAAGTAACCGATGATGAGAATTTTCAAACTAGTACTACATCTTTGAGATCTGTTTACGTAATCCAGGTTACATGTAATCCGTCACTACCCAGCACTGTTAGTGAAATATGAAAAGTAATGAACGTAATGTTTAATCAAAAAATTATGTGGAGATAAAAGCTAGCATTTTGTATTATTCTCTCTTTTTGCATTTTATTGGTGCACATCTATTGAAAACATTTATATCTCTTGATAAAACTCAACCTGTATATAGTTCACATTAAAGTAGGTTAGATAAAATTAGAGACGATGCAATCCCTTGACCTGGTTTATAATTGCTATGGTTTGCAGGCAGATCATTTAGCACCGTTGAGTCACATGACACCAGGGAAATGCTCTGGGTTTAGACGATGAGGTGCTCATAGTCATCAAATGTTCATATCAACTCTCAGAATGTCCTTTAAATGTCATGTTTTTTTGGATAATTCATAAGTTTATACCAGTTATGCCTTAGTGTATTTCAGACTTACAGAAAACAGTCAGACCTTTGTACACTGTAATGCTATTTCACGTGTGACATTTCAAATAAATTTACTTGTGCATGTAGTGTGCACTGAGTAAGAGACTGTAGTACTATGTACCATATATTGAAAAGATCAAAGCAATCTGAGATATGCACATGAGGAAAAAAAAAAGTTTGGATTCTTTGCTTTTTATGCCATGATGTACCACAAAACTGAGTTTCAAAAGACCATAAAACACCCACATACAAAAGACAGACAGTTAAACAGAAGGTTTTATTTATAAAAGTATGTCATGCATATTCACACATACAGAAAACAGCATCTGGAAGAGAACAGGGAGAAATATTAAACCACAGAAACACTTGGACACAGCATGAACATATAAATGCGGAAAATTATAAGTTATAAAACAGCGGCCAGCCCTTACTGAGCTCAAATTTATGTACACAACACATTATACCATACAAATCATCACAGAGCAGCAAAATATGAATCAAGTCAAAACAAACCAAGTTCGTCTGAGAGTCATTCTTAGTAAAACTAACCTCTAGTCCTTGAATTCTGGGTAATTTACAGCCGCTGGAAAGAACCACTCTTCTGTGACTATACACCCTTTATAATAAACAGGATGAAATGCAATTAGCACTAAGCTTTGCATTTTATGGATTGCATTATGATAGTATACAACGCATCATCGATTGTTTAAAAAGTTGATGTCCATAAGATGAAACTATTGAAAGGCACAGATGTAAACCCTTCTTAACAGCCACCTCATGTGTTAATATTTGCCCTAGCTGACACCACATTCATCTGAAAAGTGATGAACAGGCAACACTTTAAGGCATGACTGGCTTCACTAAAACTTAAACAGCTAAGAGAAGGGAAATGTTCACAGCTGCATACCAGGTGTCTGTGACCCTGTCCACGCTGCTCACCTGAAACGATAGAACATGATTGTTAAAGCATGCACAGAAATGTTCAAGTCATGGATATAGCTTATTGTGAATGCTGTTCTTGTCATAGCGCAAGCAAGAGGAACAATGAAGAGTGTTCTCTCATAAATGTGGCTATTTCAAGATTTATTGTGCGCCTTAGAAGACACCACATTCATCTAATGGAAAATGAATGGGCAACACAAAAAGGCAAGACCGAGAACTGTACTGTGTCTGCGTGGATTCAGTATAAACAGCATTTTAATTGAACTAGCTTCACTTTTTTCTTCTGTTTTTACAATAAATAGATTTAAAGTCAGCTGTTGTCATTTTTGGAACTACTCACGTGGAGCAATCTAACGTATGCAAATTAATATAAATGTACATTCACACTTGTCCTCATGGTGTCGTAAACATTTACTATAAAACCCGATCAAATAACATTTAACTCACCCATATGCTGTACAACGAACCCGTCTACCGCTTTAAGAGCGCATGAGCTCCACGTGGACACACTACAGGAGGAGCGAAGGACCCGGTGTAGACGACTGAGAAAGTGCCTGAGTGCAATAACTTGAACTAGTTTCCTCAAACTACACAACCGGTCAAAGTTGGACACACCTACTTATTCATCATTCTAACTATTTACCACATTTTATAAATGTCTAGATTACAGCTCTGCACACTGTTCGCTTTCTCAACCCACTAATAAGGTCGTTTTCTAAACAGTAGGCTACTGAAGAACTCATGTATTCAGATTTTCCAGTATAATGAGAATGTGAATTTTGGTTTAGCTGATTTTAATGTTAAAGGAAAATTAGGTCAAGAGTCATATTATATATTATATATATATATATATATATATATATATATATATATATTATTTTCAGAATTCATTCTTAGGCACAATATATATATATATTTATATGTTTGTATTGTTTGACACAAATTCATACAAGTTCATTATAACAAAAAAAGTACATTAAAACAATTTGACTGCAAAAATAATTTTAAGGCTTTAGCCCTTAAGATCTTGAGCATTCAACAAGGGGTCTGTGAAGGAAGACCACTGAGAAGATACGATAAAACATTTATTATTATTATTAGATCTTTAACTTCTAAATCTGAATAAACATTAAAGGCAATGTAAGTCAGTGGTAACATTCTTCAAAACACCTTTTGTGCTGCACAGAAGGAAGTAATTTATTTATTTTTTAATTTATTAAATAGAATTTTCTATGGATATTGCCACCAATTAAGCCCCTTGAGGGTTTTTCGGCAATTCTCCATCACATTTTTTTGTGAAAGGTATAATATTGTGTTTTATGCTTTAGTAGTGAAAAAAAAAAGTAAGTCATACACGCTAGGGTAAATAATTATTTATTTTATTTTATTTATTTTTGGCCAATCAATGCCTTTAAGAAATGTTCAGAAAAGCGTTATTTAAAGTAGTAATTTAATTATTATTATTATTATTATTATTTTTTTTTTTTTTTCAAGTTTCTTGTGAAGTGTTACCAAGAAAATCTAGCTATTTATAGTTAGTTGAGGTCACTGTGTTGACTGAGTCACGGCCAAGTACGGCGGGAATCGTGAGAATCACGTGTGTCCAAACATTTTCCAGTTATATTAGCGAAATAAAAATAAAAATAAATTAATTGCATTCCCTCAACGGCTGAATAGCAGTCCTACTTTAACCCGCGGGGGCGACGGTTGGACTCTTATTTTGAAATCCTCATGGTGTGGCCGCCATCTTGGAGCCGAATTAAGTTGGTCATCATCGCAGTTTCTTTTGTGGCTCCTGTCAGATCTGAGATCACTAACAGAGACAAGTCTCTTCCGACTCTGACTCTGACAGACTTCGACCTGAAGAAACACAAACCTTCAAACACCATCTGAGCGAATAACTGCACTAAAAAAGCAAGGGTAAGCAGCTCCCGACTGTGTCCTAAAGATAAACAACAGGAACCAGCTAACGTTAAGTTAGTGTATTATCTGTGTCAGCGTCTCGCGAGCTGAAAAACATTGTATTTATCAAGTTAGTTGTTTAGGTACGTTAAATATGTTAAATTAGTTGAACTACTGACACTTTTTAAGACACTCCCACTGTTAGTTCATAGTGTATAAAAGACCTTCCTTCTGTTTTGTGTTTATCTCAGAACTTGAAATCCAGCAGTTAGTGCTAATTTACATGATAGGGATGTGGAGCATTATAACGGTTGCCCTCGTCTCTGAACTAATTGTTACTGGTTTTGTTATACTTGCAATATAACGTTATACACAAATAGTGTGCTTGCTTCAGAAATCATTCGGACTCTGCTCATAGATATAGACTGAAGTACTGGGATTGTGTTTGTATTGTAGCCTGAAGTGCGGATCTGTCTGCAGCTCATGCCAGTGTGTGCTCTGAAACATAATCTTGCCTTAGTTTAGTTTGTCTGTCAGTGCCAGATCTCTAAGCAGGGTCGTCTCTAGTTGTGTCAGTTATGAGTGTGTTACAGTGGATGAAAGTAATGCTGTGTTCGGGTCACATTTCTCTCCTTTTGCTTCAGTCACTCCTGCATTCACCCGGATGAGACTCAAGGCTTGTGTTTCACTTTAGATGAAGGAATGTTCAGAATCAGGAAGTTGTTCTGGATGGAAAGCTGTGTTGCTGTTTGCCTGAGCTCAGTTTTAACCCTTTAGCGCGCACGATCACACCGGTGTGATTAGAACTTTCAGTGCGTCACGTCATCAACTGCTGAATTTAAATCCGCTTTCGCGCTTTGGCTGGCTCAGAGCCAGAACGGATGCGCTGAGCGCTGGACATATTATCACCAATATTCAGTGTTTTCAACCATATGATGCTTATTTTAGGTTTCAGATATTTAAAAACACATAAGTACTAGCAAAAACATACATTTACAGTTTGTAAAATACACGTTGGTGTCTATGGAAACGGCAATAATGACCCTTACAAATCTAATCTGACTAATTGTTTTGTTGATATCATATAGAGATTGTGTAGGTAACTATAAAGTTTACTGTGCCCTTCTCCGAGTTTACCGGAGACCTACTTTAACGTGTTTCGGGAGGAAAGGATGAATTTGCGTGCAGCTCGGATTCAGCGCGAACTAACATGGCGGCGCCCATCACCCGGTATAGATCAACTAACACGGTCGATATAAAAGTGTTTAAACTACCAAATATATTTACTTGCACATATTTCAGAATCGGAATATCAGATATACCATAATATAGTGAGCATGTTTGTGAATATTTTGAATAAAACAGGAAAAACGAAATAAAAGCGATCCATGTGTCATGCAGATCTATTTTGGCTTTGGTGTGTCACATGACAAGGATGACGCGTCGCCATGGAAACAATAAGGCCGTACACCACTGATCTATAATATAGAATTAAATTATATTATAGAATTAACACTCTAAATAACGGTCGTCTGAAAAAGAAACTCTCGCCGGGGTCTCAGCTTGAATATTTTAAACTCACGTGCGGAAGGGTTAATGTACTTATTTTCTGTTAAGATGAACTTTTTTCCTCCGCAGTCTTGACTGGATGAGCTAAAACCTCGTTTTTTTTCTTTCTTTTCATGAAGAAATGTCTTATTTGTGTGGAAGCCTGTGTCGCCAATGTATAAAATAATAGTAATAATAATAATTGTGACTTATCCTACAATTTAGACTTTCTTTTCTTGCAATTCTGAGTTTATATCTCACAATTCATACTTTTTTTTTTTTTTTTTTTTTTTTTTTTGCAAATTTGAGAGAGAAAAAAAAATCAGAATTGTGAGAAAAAGTTGCAATTACCGGCTTTTATTCTAAAATTCTAAAATTGTATTCTGTGGTGGAAAAAACACACAATTGTGAGAAAAAACTGCGAGTTGCGAAATGTAAACTCTGAGAAAAAAGGTAGAATTCTGAGTGTATATCTCGCAATTATAATTCTTAATGTCATAATTCAGTCATCTGGAAGAACTTCAGACTTCTGTCTGGTGACGGATGTTGGACTTTCCCGATCATTTAGTCTGTTTAAACCCCGCTCCTCTTCTACGATTATCACAGTACGTAAGAAAATGTCTGTCACTACTTCAGTTTCATTGGGACCTTTAAATGTAATTTGCATTTTGCCTTCATTTTATATACAGTTAAGCACATTTTCACCACGAATTTCAAATTCTTTTTAATGCAACACACGAAAAAATGGTCATTAATGTTATCAAGTAATGAAAACCATTCTGTCAACAGTATTTTAATATTAAATTAAAACTATTTTAATATTTTATTATATTTAAATAATTATTTTTAATTATTTAAATTATTAGATTTAGTGCATTAAATTCTGTGTTTATGTATATAATATGTTTTTTTTCTTTCAATAATAAGAGTGTTGTTGTTGGAGGGGAATTAGGAATAAATAGGAAATTATTTTCTTTTAAAATAGCCCTGTTTCCTAATGCAGAATGCAATTGCATCCCAAAATACTGCACTTGGTCATGTTCTTGGCAGGTTTCATGAGATTCAGCCCTTTAACTTGACCAGTGAAGATCAGATAGACGCCTGGACATTTATCTTCTACATGGCCGAATAGTTTGCACCACAGCCAGATCTCCTGACACAGTGATATTTCATCTTTTCTGCAACTTACAGCTGTTACAAAACACTGTTTGCAGTATCTGGGGTCACGCTTCTATTGATTTCTGTATTTTTCTTGTACCACCCAGTGCACAACTAAATGCCTTTTAATTATGATCATCATTCTTGTTTTTTTTTTGTTTCTGTAGCTTTCAGCAGAGCCTGAATGGAGGCCCACGGTTCAGCCCGACTGTCCAGGAAGAGAAAGAGAGAAGGTTCAAATGGAGAGGCAGAGGAGGGCGAGAAACTGCTGAAGATAAAGCGATGCACAGTGGTGCGTGAGATAGAGGTGTAAGCGTGTGTACAGATGAGAGATGGTATTTGAGCCCAAAGGCTGTGATTCTTCTCGCCCCTCAGGGTCTGAAATACCCGGCTCCGTATGCAGATCAGCTGGAGTCAATGGAAGAGAAGCCATATCAGCGCGTCACCATGGAGGAAGCTCGCAAAGGCACTCCACGTAGGTTATCTGTCTTGTGTAGCGAATCCCTCTTGCACACCCATTCAGATATGCACAATGCACACGTTACGTGTTACTTTCATTCACTGAGTGCATGACTGTATTCAGGTCAATGGCCTTTATATACGGTCCTGGCCTGAAATAATGCATATTTGTACTGCAACATTCTTGCATTATTTCAACATTGTATCCACACAGACTGACCTTGACAATATTATTGGCACCCTTGATTTAATGTCTTATGTTCTTTGGATGATTTAACCATAATCAAGTGTGTCTTATAAACATTCTTGACATTCCTTCACCTCTCTAATGGCATTTTGGCCTACTTTTCTTCTTCCATTTGTTGCTTTCAGACGTGGCTGGGCATGCATATCTGGACTTGTTACTTCTGAATAGTGTAGTGTTTTGTTTTCAACAATTTCAGGTTTTTATCAGATGTCATTGTTCTTTCCAAGGTTATCGTCCTGTGGAAGACCTGTGGACCATTTCCACAGACTATAATAATAATAATGACACCTTTCCATAGTTGTTAACATTGAAAATCTTGTTTTTTATATTTTAATAAAAAAAAAAAAAATGTAATGTAGATTTATAACACTATATATTGTGTTTTATTACCTTGGCAGTAAGTACAGAACAGTGTGAACAGTATATTCAAACCCTGACTTTTTTTTTTCAGGATTCTTTTATGAATTGAAAGTTCAAAAGAACAATATTATTTTGAAATATTGTCACTTGTGATTAATTTTATTGAGCCTTTGCTAAATAATTTTTTTTTCTTAATAAAAAAGTCTGCCACTAAAAAAAAGTTTCTGCCACTAAATAAAAAAAATAAAGCAGGGTAATCGTGACTTTTTATCTCACAATACACATATCACAATACACACATTTTTTTTCTCAGAATTGTGTGTTATAAAGTCACAATTGCAAGATATAAACTCGCAATTCTGACTTTATAACTCTCAGTTCTGAGAAAAAAATTCAGAATTGTGAGATATGAAATCGCAATTGTGAGGAAAAAAAGAAAGTCAAAATTGCGAGATATAAAGTCACAGTTGCGCAATTCTGACTTTATAACTCCTAATTTTGACTTTATAACTCATAGTTTTGACTTTATAACTCGTAATTGCAAGTTTATCTAGCAATTCTGAGAAAAAAAATTCATAATTGTGAGATGAAAAGTTGCAATTACTTTGTTTTATATTTTATTCGGTGGCGGAAACAATTTTCAACGGTACTGTTTATTTTTACATAATTTTGTAAAATTCTAAAGAATTGCACCTTTCATACTGACTTGAAATGTGTGTCTAAATTAAGTAGTTCCCTTGATGCCATAAAAGCTGATGTCCTCTTTCTTGTTTCTAGCTGACAGACCTGTGCGGGTGTACGCTGATGGCATCTTCGACATGTTCCACTCAGGACATGCCCGCGCTCTCATGCAGGCTAAATGCCTTTTCCCAAACACTCATCTTATTGTTGGTGGTAAGTAATCCTGAGCAGCTTGGGCAACTATAAAGAGTCCTGAGGACACGGTGTCTGTAGAGTTATTGAACTGTTTATCATTCTGATCATGTAGCACAGAGTCCATCTTAATGTCAGAGCTGTATTTAGCACCTCTCTCGCGCGCCTCTCTGCAGTGTGTAGTGATGACCTCACACACAAGTTAAAGGGCTTCACCGTCATGAACGAGGATGAACGCTATGACGCGGTTAGTCACTGTCGCTATGTGGACGAGGTGGTCCGGAATGCTCCGTGGACTCTCACGCCCGAGTTCCTCACCAAGCATCGGGTAAGATGAGAGAGAACGGAGCAGTAGTATAATACACATATTTACATGAATTAGTGTTGGAGGAAGAAAGTAAAAGAAGAACCAAGCAGTGAGCCAATTAATTGTGTCTTTATGTAATGAAAGATTGTGTTTTTTGATACCTAAATCGACTTTGTGGCCCATGATGATATCCCATACTCCTCAGCTGACAGTGATGATGTTTACAAGCACATCAAAGAAGCAGGTGAGGACAACAGCTTCAGGTTTCAGTCTCTGCAGCTGAAATTTCGAGTATGAACCATAATCAATGAAATCCTTTTTATTTTAAAGGTAAAGTGTGGAGTTTCTGCGCAAATAGCGACACCTAGTTGAATTACAAAAATAAAGCACATTTGCAAATGCCCCTCCTATTGATTCTTCAGATTTTTTTACTATTTTATATGGGGCTTTTACAGTAAATAGCTAGCATCTGTGGCAAAACTGTCGAGAAGAAACTTTGCTAGTTCGGCATCTCGATTGAAACCCGTAAAAGAACCACAAATGTTTGCCCTTGTTTTACCCCGTTGTCTGTCTCTGTGTATTTTGGGTTGCATTTCTGTAAACAAATCCAATCTAATGCCTCAGTCTTGGTCCCACACTGACAGCTGAGTAAACACCCTCTGGCTCAGCCTGCTACAGTAGCCACGCCCCCAAACTCTCGCTATTGGTTGAGCTGGAAAGAGATTGACTGATCTTATTGGACCACGCTGAATGTTTCCATGGTGCCTGGGAGGCTCAATATTTAAACTTTTAGGGGAGATAAACCCATGAACGGCATATTTATAATAGTCCGTAATCAATAAACTGGGTTAAGCGAATGCATTTTGACAAAAAGTTGGTTGGTTAAAAAAATGCACGTCCTTGTTCTTAATTGGCATGCTAATCTTTACAACAGTTTCCTTTTAATTTTGGGTTTGCACAGGAATGTTTGCACCAACCCAACGGACAGAGGGCATTTCCACCTCTGACATCATTACACGCATCGTACGTGATTATGACGTGTACGTCAGACGGAATCTTCAGCGTGGCTACACCGCAAAAGAGCTAAACGTCAGCTTCATCAATGTGAGCCTTCATTCGTTTACTAGTAGAGCATGATCTCAAGATTAAGACTAGTTACCAGAAATGAGATTTTCCTAGACAGTCTATGTTAGTTATTGTGCATTATTACGACACACAGGAAAAGAAGTACCACCTTCAGGAGCGTGTGGACAAAGTGAAGAAGAAGGTGAAGGACGTGGAGGAGAAGAGTAAAGAATTTGTGCAGAAGGTGGAGGAGAAGAGCATCGATCTGATCCAGAAATGGGAAGAGAAGTCCCGCGAGTTCATCGGCAACTTCCTGCAGATGTTTGGACCTGAGGGGGCATTGGTGGGTATCTCTTTACCTATAGCTCTGTCCCAAAACTTCAAAGTCAGCATCATGTTTCTAGAATTCCCGCTTTTAAAATCCCCTCATACAGTATATCCAGTTGGTCCAAAATCATGAGAAGCCTAGTTCTTGAATATGGCAGTTGTTAAGGGAATGAATTAAAATAAGAAATAAGATCTTTGATTCCACTCAAGGTCTTATAATGGCTTGTCTTCCTCTCTAACAGAAGCACATGCTGAAGGAGGGTAAAGGGCGAATGCTTCAGGCCATCAGTCCGCGGCACAGTCCCAGCAGCAGTCCCACACACGAGCGTTCCCCGTCTCCAACCTTCCGTCTGCCCTTCTTCACCAAAACCTCCCCCCCCTCCTCGCCCTCCTCACATCACAGCAGAGCCCTGTCCAGCTACACCTACACTGCCCGCGGTCAGGCCATCAGCGAAGACGAGGAGGACGACGAAGATTAGAGTGCCACAGCACACCACACGTGTCTTCCAATACCGGCAATCCAACCTCAGAAACAAAACAATCCTTTCACGACTCATCGTTTTCGCTCTCTGTATTATGAAGGGTTAAAATTGAGTTTTTAAGTCATTGTCAGCGATGGGATGTGAGTATTCAAACTTCAGCGTCTCGTCTCGAATCATGCTGGATAGGCAGGGCTTTTATGTGTTTTAAAATGAGTGCACATGCATTTTATTTTTGATTTAAGTTCGCTTTTAATGTCGTAATCTATAATTGTTAGACATCTCATAAGTCATGTGTCTCTTGGAATGGCCGAGATCTGATGTCTAATGTTGAAAACACTCTAAATACAAGAGATAAAAAAAAAGAGAAATCTATTTGTCTGTATTGCAAGATGCATAATCAGTGTTGTCGTGGTTAATAATTTTGCAAATTAGAAAAACACGCCAATGTTATACAGGCATGACTGAGTGGAAAATGATAGTTTGCCTACTTGAATTTGGTGTGTCATGCTTTAGTAAAGGTCAGAATTCCAGATTTGAACACTGTATTTTAAATATATTTGCTTGATCACATGAAGAGTTGTTTGTTTTTACTGTAAAAATGAAAGTAGATTATTTCTTCACTGCACAATGCCCTTTTCATCTCTCACTGTGATGGTTCTCTTTCAAAGAGCTCTTACTGAATATCCTAAAACTTAGGTTGAAGGGCTAGTTTTCCACGTTCAGTTTAGATCTTAGTCTGGACTCAAGCTTGATAATTACATAATTAGGTTCTGCAAAATGGGTATTGCACATTTTGAAGGCAAACCAACAGAGATGTTGATAATTGTTAATGAATGAAATGAAACCACTTCTGGGTTAAATACAACTTAAAATCTGGAGTCGGTGTCCAGTATGACAGAAAATCTTTTTCTAACTAAAACCTGTTGAGATTTACACAAAATGCAAGTTTCTGTCATTGTTTTAAGAGTTGTACTGTCAGTTGTTGATCAGTTGAGGGACAAAATGATGTTCTGTGGTGAATGACATCTTTAACTTTTATTTAACCCTTTACATTCACTTTGAAGAGCCATTCACCATTTTTTATGTACATGTATGGATATGCAATGGTCAGTTTTAGTCATGTTTAAATTGAGATTGTACCACCAGTGATTATGATACCCATGTTCTGTTTTCATTTCATAATTTGATGCGAGGCAGAGGCTCAACAAACTGCTGTCCAGACTTGCACTGATGTCAGAATTCAACTATTGGTCTGCTTCATTTTTATGGTAATGTCTGTATTTTTCCAGCCTCTGACGTTTCCTTTGCACAAATTAAGCGAATCTAGGAGAGATTATTTTATTAACTTTGCCTTCCCTTGTCCTGTCAGCCTTTGATTGTACAGGATGTCAACAGAGACAGGAAGACAAATAAATAGTGTCTAATGTAAAAGATCTTGTTGTATTTTTTTTTTTTTTTTTGCAATTTAAATAGCTACAAAGATGCAACATATTTACTTACGATATTTAGGTAATATTATCAGATCCCCCCCCCCCCCCCCCCCCAATATGTTTATTGTCATTTTCTCACTTTATAACCACAGAACAAGTACACATGCTTACACCTTTTTTATATATATATATATAAAGTAAACAATAATATATGAATTTGTTACAGACAATGTTTACAAAGTCTTTTTCTGTAAGGTCTACATTCCAGTTTACATGATATTAATGTATGACTCCCACAGCTGATCAAAGTTTTCCTCTTGCATTTAGCAATATATGTTAGCCTTTCCAGTCCGATACAGTTTGTTATCTCCTTTATCCACATTTTCATGGATGGAGCATCCATACTCTTCCAGCATAATGCAATAGCTCTTCTGGCTTGAAGCAGACCAAAGTCTAATTTTAATCTAAGTTTAATCTGTACATTGGATATATTCCAAGAATGCAAAGTTTTACATTCATAGGAATTTTAATGCTAAACATATTTGACATACATTTTAAAACCTCCTTCCAGAAGTTTTGTATGTTTGGACATTCCCAGAGGCAATGATATAATGTACCTTTGTTATCCAAGCATTTAGAACACACATCTGGAATATTACAGGACAAGTTTGACAGGTGTTAAATAGGTTCTCATTAACCATTTATATTGAAGTAATTTCAACTTTGTATTTATTGTCTGTTTGTGCTTTAAGGCATGCATATTTCCAGTCTACCTCATCTATATATCAGATTACTTTTTGATTACTTTTGACAGAACACATTTATCACATTTAAATAGAATAATCATGAAGTGCTGTCAAACATTATATTATATCAAATGGGCTTCGTAAAGGAACTTAAAGGTTCATGACTTAAATGGTAAACTACTAAAAGATATTATAAAAATGTTATAAAATAAAATAACAACAATCAAAACACTCACTAAATAAGATGAAATGTTTAATTTGTTTACCTGCATGTCATGTGACCATTAACCAATGTCAGAGAACCATGAACATGCAAATGTGTTAATTATTAACTTATTTAAATCTCAGGGGGTACTTTAAGTAAATACATTAGGTGAAACAGTTTGGCAATCCCTGCATTACGTGTAAATGAGAAATGAGTGAATTTGTTTGAAGGACAAAAGCCTTCCAGACAGTAAAAAATGGTTAAATATAATTCAAATAAAATCTTCAAATAAATGTTTTCATCAGTAGTTGATACAAACAAAATGAAAATGTTTTTTGTAAATCCATTGGTTAAATGCGGTGTATTTTCTGTGCAATTATAGCCACCTGACTAGTAACAGGTCTTTGCATGAATGTTTGCAAAACCCGAAGACTTTCTGAATGTATAAGCTGTAGGCTATTTTAAAAGTGAAAATTTCAAAGATGAAAAAAAAAAAAATAGGGCGACTCAATGAATAATGAATAAATTATAGCTGTTGAGTGAATATGCAATCAGTGCCCAGGACTGGACATGTGGTATGTAAACTGAAGAAAAAGGAGTCTTCAGAAGGCAAACACACTCAAACACAATGTTTTTTTCCCATTATATATTTATATTGAACTAAACAGTCACAGAGAGATAGCAATTAGATACTGAGAGTATGACCAATGGGAGAATAACCAACGACAAAATGGACAGTGGTCCCCGTGAGACTGACTACAGCGAAACAGGAAGCTGGGCTTTGACTGACTGACAGACACACACTGCACTACCCACGGCCCTCCACTGGATCGGTTCATTACAGCACTCGTACAAACACTTACAGATAACTACATTTCACATTTTGCATAATTTTTGTAATTAGCCTTTTTAATTCATCCACAAATCTTGAGGAGAAGGAAGGAGGGAAACATAGTATATTTATAGGAGAGTAAGAGCTGGTCCCTCTGCTCAGCGGCTCATTAGCAGCGCGTCTCGTAGATTCCGCTGCGTCCGATGTACCGCACCCATTTAATCACATCGTGGTCACTGTAGTTGAGTTTCGACTCGAACACTTTCAGGTAGCGCACCTTCAGCCCCGAGGGTGCAAACGGAACCTGAATCAGAGGAAGACAACGCAGGAAATACATCAGAAATGTGTGCCAGGAAAAGGGTACTAATTGTTGACAACCGGATAGGTCAGACAAACTATTACTTTACATAAAATAGACAATAATAATATAAATATGAGTGCTGTCAAACTATTAATCACATCCAAAATAAAAGTTTTTGTTTACATAAAATATGTGTGTACTGTGTTTATTTATTATGCATATATAAATACAAACACATGCATGTATATATTTAAGAAAAATCTGTTGTTTATAAATTAAATATATTTATATATATAATATAAAATATATGAATATAAATATGCAAATGTTTTCAAAATATATACTATATGTGTGTGTATTATACATAAAATGTACACAGTACACATACATAATGTAAACAAAAACTTTGTTTTAAAAATTGTTATTTTTCTTACAAAAATTCGCCACAGGAGGCCTTTGTTCACCCCCTGGAGCCGTGTGAGACACTTTTTTTTATGGATGGATGCTTTTTATTTCACTTCTTTTGGACTGATGCACTACATCACCCACTGGGTGCCATTAAACAGCTTGAAAGATCAAAGACAATTTTTAATATAAGTCCCGACTGGATTCGTCTGAAAGAAGAAAGTCATATACACCTAGGATGACTTGAGGGTGAGTAATTTATGGGCTAATTTTCATTTTTGGGTGAACTTACCCTTTAAGCACTGATCATTTGTTGAAGAAAAAAAAACACCTTACTGTGTACCATTTATGTAGAAAGTGGGATTTAACAATGTGGGCCTGGTCAAAAACACTCACCTCAAAGTTCATGGAAATGGGTGGACGGGCCCACTTCTTCTTATCATTAGTGGGCAGCAGCTCGATCTCAGCACTGATCTGAGACTCCTTCATTCCTGCCATGCGTTTGATCCTGAGCAGAAAGGTGACATGAGTATATACACACAAGCACCAACCACAGAGAAATCTCTAGATGTGCGTGGCACTTACTTCCACACGATGGCATTCTCACTGGCCTTGTATTTAGCTTTTCCTTTCATACAGATCACCTGCACTCCACTAGTGTTCAGAGGTGTAGGAATACGCACCTGTTCAAAACATTCATAGATCATCTGACAGACTCTTTCACAAACAAACTGCATGTGAAAATTTCATGTCTATATATTCTTTTTTAACTGACCTCTATTTTCTGTGCCAGGAGCGAGGGTTTGAAATTAGATTTGATGACAACTTTGACCTCCAGCTTTGTGCGACCAACCTCTCGAACCAGTGGAATGACCCGGAAGGGCAGGATTATGTCCTTAGTGGTGCGATACCTGCACATGCAGATTGAAAATGAGCTAAGACAGAGTCAGAATCTGGAGTGTGAAGACAGACGGATGCTGAACTGACCTCATGAGCTCATACTCCCCATCAGGAGGGATGAAACTGATGCTGCGCTCCGAGTCGAACTTGCTGAGACGCACACACTGATGGAAAGTGCAGTCGTCGATGGCTATGGACTGTTTCCCACTGGCAGAAATGGTAGAGAAATGAAGATGATGAGAGTTTGATATCTGAATCCAACATTTCTAAGATATTTGGCAAAATTAGCAAATACCAGAATAAACGGTACTTACAAATGACATGATCATGAACAAAATACAATATCAGAAATCAAAGAGTAAAATCACTGCTAAAATGCAGTGTTTTCAAAATTACTGTGAAAATGTCATACTTCTAAAACTAGGGATGTGCTGATCAATCTCATTTACAGAGATGAAACCTATGCTACTATTCAAAAGTTTGAGTCAATAAATTAATACTCTTATTCTTTTGAAGTAGAAATTTATATTTTTATGTGACAGTAAAGACATTTATAATATTTGCTGTTACTTTCTATTCATCAAAGAATCTTGAAAAAAAAAAAAAATTATCACGGTTTCCACAAAAAATAACAAATATAATAATAAATGTTTCTTGAGCAGCAAATCAGTATATTAGAATGATTTCTGAAGGATCATGTGACACTGATGACTGGAGTAATGATGAAAATTCAGCTTTGATGAATCACAGGAATAAATTAAATTTATAAATGTATTAAAATAGAAAAGTTATTTTAAACTGTTATAATATTTTACAATATTAATGGTATTACTATATGTATCAAATAAAAGCAACCTTGGTGAGCAAAAGAAAAAACCTTTGAATGGTAGTGTACAATGCTTTATATGTGGTTGAAAAAAACTGTTTAGAATAAAATCTTTCATTGAAAATTTCAAGCAAAATCAGCTGTCATAACAATTAAGTATATTAATGTTCTTCTGTAATCTGGCATTGAAAGAGTAGTGAGATGGAATTTAAAAAAAAATGCCCTGAATTTATAATGATACAATAATTTAAAAAATGCTAATATTGGTCAATGTATATAATATATAAATAACTACATGAAAATAGTAAGAAGAGACACTCATATGTTGTACTGTAGAGTTTAACATCACAACTAACATAAAACTGAACACAGAAATATAAAAATACAATACCTTCCCCCTAACTCACTGTGGGAGCACAGAGAAAAAGAGATGCAACAAAAACAGACAGCTTCAAAACTCAAAATAAACCACACACTTTACAATCAAACATTTGCTTTTCAATTCTGGATCGAGAAACACAAAATCCAGACAAAAAGACAAACAGAACTTTCAAAGCAAATAAGAGAGGAGACAGACATGCAAAAACTCTGCATAAACATGAGGCACTTTGAAACCTTTTCCCAGGATCGTCAGTAGTTCCTCCTTTCCCCTGTTTGTCAATGACGATTTTGTCATTCATGCCAAACTTGCATTCAGGCATCCCACTCAGATAGCTCTTCATCACCACACGCCCGGAGACGTGAGCGCTCAGGACCTGACCTGTCGGGACGACACACAGCAGCATGTGAATGGTCTGCCTCTGATAACTACAGTACAGGCACACAATCAGCATGAGATCTCAGACAGTGCGGCCTCACCCTGTGGAGACATGAGCAGGTTGACGCTCTCCAGCACATCCAGGAAGAGCTCATTGCGGCGGTACTTGATGCCTTCACGACGCCAACCGATTTGCCCGGTCACCTGGCTGGTGATCTGAGACTGCTCCTCCTTGGTCTGAGGACAATGAAGGACCACCAAAGATTTAGGAAGGTCATAGACTACTTTGAAGTGTGGTAGAATGTCCAAATACTTTGGGAACACTAGTATACCCTGAGAAGGACTTAAAATGAAATACATTTACACATACCTGATGCTGCAGTCAGACACGTCCAGAAAAACAAGGAAAAAAAGAGAAATGTTTTATATTAGAATCTGCACAGACAAGATGGACAGAGCTAAAAATAAATAAATACAACAAATAAAAAACTACTTAAAAATGAAAGAAAAGAAAAATAAATAAAAAAGAAAAAGAAAAATGCAGACCCACAGTTTTCTGTAATATTTTATTGAAAAATTCTGTCTGTCAACTTTCCAAACTTGTCAGCAAAATGTATTTGTAAAGAAAACTTATACTTTTATAAAAACAACAGATTTATGTGTGAATTTTTTTTTACACACAAGAGTATATAAAAATGAAATGTTTAAATGTTAATTTTAGAAATTTAAAATGTGTTGATAAATTATTTGTGTGTGGAAAAGAAATACAGCTTTATATATCATATTATATTACATATAATATGTTTAAATGTTCGTTTTTTTGATAAAAACATTTGTGTAAAATAAAAAAAAAAAAAAAAAAAAAAAATATATATATATATATATATATATATATATATATATATATATATATATATATATATATATATATATATATAATTTTCAAAATTTACATACAATATTTAAATGTTCATTAAAAAATATAAAAAACTAAATTTAATTTATAATTTTAAATGTAATTTTGTGTGTGTGTGTGTGTGTGTGTGTGTGTGTGTGTGTGTGTGTGTGTGTGTGTGTGTGTGTATGTGTGTGTGTGCTAGGGACAGTAAAAATATTGGAAAGGCAAGTATCTAAACTACTGGCCTGACTTTCAGGATGTCAACAAAAAGAGGTTCCCCAATGTAATTCTGGTGTCACATTAGTGTTTTAAAAATAGAAATAATAATTATTTTATTAGAAGTAGTCTTTTTTAGCATACTCAGCTGGTGCTTACATAATACTACAATAATACAATACAATTTAAGTCTTAAAACGTCTTTTTTTTGGACTCAAAAAAAAAAAATGTGTAAATAAAATGTGATTTCTTTTTTTTATTTTTTTTTTGTTGCCTTTGTTGGTATTATGGGTATTAAGTGTTTTGGTTTCTGAGTTCTGTGGGTATCCAAAGTCCAGGATCTCTGCAAGCACACACACAAAGAAATAAATGAATCATTATTCTGGAATGAGACACCTGACACTTCAAGGATGGTTTTAAGCAGACTTTGTTAACATGTTTCATATGTTTAGGGAACCGTTTATTTTTTCAGCTGTTAGATAAGGTTTCCGGGCCAGCTCACGGTTTAAGACGCACCTTACCGCTAACAGCACATGACTGCCAGGAAAGCATGCCATTTAGAGGAGGGTGAGTTTGGTTTGAGGTACTGCAGTTAACACAGGCACACGGATGATCAGACAGAACGGACCGAGAACAGTGTCTGCAAATGCTTTGTGTGCTTCTGAACCAGCCTTACCATCCAGCAGCTCGTAGATCAGCACAAAGTTGTTCTTGATATTCTCCTCGCTGATCTTCCCAAAGTAGGCGGTCATGACGTCACACATCTTGTAGAGGAACTCGAACACCATAGCGGCGTTGACATTCTGCTTGGTGACAGCAGCCAGCCAGATGTTGGAGCGTTTGATGTGGAAGAAGCTGGTGCGGGCGATGTTGGTGACCGGGGAGCGCACCTGCTGACGGGCGTGGATCACGTTCACGCGGAACGCATCCACAGCATTGCGTCTGTGGAGGAGATTTTGAACATCAGGTCAAGGTAGAAATAATGGAGTTGGGCAGGAAGAGTGAGCACATGGTCACCATCTGCCAGTAAACCCTGTAAGACATACATTCCTTCTGTCTGAGAACAAAGCACTGAAAGGATGTTCCCTGCTGACCCAAACCTTCATGAACCTCAAGATAAGTACCAAGCTCCTGTAGACAAAAGAGCTCTTGCCTGTCTAAAACAAATAAGACAACTTCTTATAAAGAGATTTATACAAAGAGAGTCCAATAAAAGTTCTTCTTTTTCAAATATTTTTCGGCAGATATTCTTACTCCATCCAGGTTAATCTGCTGCAGCTGCGATCCAAAAATCATGAAGGCCAAGTTTATTAAAGAAAGTTTTAAGACAAACATTTCATTCAAAAAAGGTGCATAATATGTCAAAATACCCAAGATACACAAAACTCACTAATAATGTGTCATCTCATGCCTGAGTGCAATCAAAAGGGAAAGGGCATCATAGTAATTTCAGTCTGGTGCTGATGTACTTGCATATCTCCACAATATTTAATTTACTGAAGTATGTCAGGTGACATGCTTGCAGTAGAGCTGGGCAATATGAATATTTACAATACATTCAAAATGCTATAGATCAGGGGTCTGCAACCTTTTTGGCATGACGTGCCATTTTTTATATTTCTGGTTAACCACTGTGCCAACAGTGCATTTTTTTTTAATGCATTCTGTATGTATACAGTACCTACACATTTTTAAATGATACGATAAAAAAAACAAAAAAAACAATAAGCCTATTTGATTTTCATACAATATACAGTGTCACCGTACTGGACACCACTGTATGTGTGTGTGTGAAAAGGCCAATGCATTTAAACCGTTCAGTTTAATCACTTCTATAATAATAATAATTCTATAATAATGCGCAGTGGTGCACACACACACACACACACACACACACACACACACACACACAGACTGAAGAGAGACCTATTGTAAAAAGAGATCTGAGATACAAATGTGCACAATGTAACATTCATAAGGTAATAAGCTTCTTGTCATCGCTGTCATGCGACTTTTATTAATCAATACTGAATCGCTACATTGTATTTCTCATAATATTTAGGGGTTAGGGGGGTTATTTTTGATTATATTTAGTAATGTTGATTTTTTGTAAAGAGAGACATAGACACAGACAATTTACACATCTCTCTCTCAAAATGACCATATTTGAGGAAAAAAAACGAGTAGTTTGCGTCACTGAATATAGCTGTCGATCATTTTCTATCGTAAAATGTATTGTTAGAAGTTGACTAATATTAAATGATTTGCAGCTTCATCTTACCTCGCTCTCTTTAACGTTATACTGACGCTTCGCGCTCTGCTGTCTGTGAACAGTAAACTCCGCCTACTTTGATTTGATTGGCCATCTCAGTCATTTTGACATTGACGAGTGCTGTTAGACTGTTGAGGCTTTGATCTGAAGTGCCTAGTATGTGCAGCGGTTGTGCGCGCATCTGTAGACTAGCGCAAGTTAATTCTCACACTTTAATAGTATTTATAGTTCCTAACAGGTTGTGTGACTATGAGAAGTCATTAACTCAAAATGTGCCATCAGTAGTTTTCCCTATTGCTCGCGTGCCAGCGATTATCCCTCTGCGTGCCACTGTTGGCATGTGTGCCGTAGGTTGCTGACCCCTGCTATAGATGATACAAATTTAACAAAAAATCTTATTCTTGCAGTGTTTTATTTTTCCAAACTTTTCTAAAAAACATGTTACTAGGACCTTTTTGTGCCCATTATGAAAGCATCACAACTTGAACCAACTGTGGAGTCTATAGTCGATGGCCAAATAGCGCAAACATTCTGCGCCTGCATGAGAACTGGATTTGAATAGATTTGAATGCTCAGGTAAGATGAGTGTAAAATTAGAACAGCCTTCTGTATGTGTCCTCTTGACATGCCATTTGTTTTGCTTTTCCTCTCGTGCACAGAATGATCTGTCTCACTGACTGCCCAACACAGATTCAACATGCTCAGTGGGCCAAAAGACAGCAAATGGGGTCCAAGTAGTGCCTAACTAATGCAGAACAGACTGGAAAAACTGAACTGATGGACATTCAACAATGACCCGATGTTCGCTGATGGCTAACTGTCAGCTTGATGTGTCAGGGTCTTAATGGATATAATATTATATCTATCTATACATCCATCCATCTCTCTCTCTGTCAAGGGGCTTTCAAGCATCAAAACAAACAAAAAAAAATTAATGCAGCTTTATTTTTGAATTTTGTGGTTTATAGATTAGAATGTGTCCTGTTTAATTTATTTTTTTTCTAAAAATAAATAAAATAAATATAGTTGCAAGCAGTGATAACAGGCCCAAACCACAGCAATGAAAGGGTTACACTATAACATCTTGAGTGTGAAACAGACACACACATAGAGAACAATATACAGGTGCTGGTCATATAATTAGAATATCATCAAAAAGTTGATTTATTTCACTAATTCCATTCAAAAAGTGAAACTTGTATATTATATTCATACATTACACACAGACTGATATATTTCAAATGTTTATTTCTTTTAATTTTGATGTTTATAATTGACAACTAAGGAAAATCCCAAATTCAGTATTTCTGAAAATTAGAATATTGTGAAAAGGTTCAATATTGAAGACACCTGGTGCCACACTCTAATCAGTTAATTAACTCAAAACTCCTGCAAAGTCTTTAAATGGTCTCTCAGTCTAGTTCTGTATGCTACACAATCATGGGGAAGACTGCTGAATTGACAGTTGTCCAAAAGACGACCATTGACACCTTGCACAAGGAGGGCAAGACACAAAAGGTCATTGCAAAAGAGGTTGGCTGTTCACAGAGCTCTGTGTCCAAGCACATTTATAGAGAGGTGAAGGGAAGGAAAAGATGTGATAGAAAAAAAGTGTACAAGCAAAAGGGATAACCGCACCCTGGAGAGGATTGTGAAACAAAACCCATTCAAAAATGTGGGGGAGATTTACAAAGAGTGGACTGCAGCTGGAGTCAGTGCTTCAAGAACCACTACACAAAGATGTATGCAAGACATGGGTTTCAGCTGTCGTGTTCCTTGTGTCAGGCCACTCTAGAACAACAGACAGCGTCAGAAGCGTCTCGCTTCAAAAAGGACTGGACTGCTGCTGAGTTGTCCAAAGTTATTTTCTCTGATGAAAGTAAATTTTGCATTTCCTTTGGAAATCAGGGTCCCAGAGTCTGGAGGAAGAGAGGAGAGGCACACAATCTACATTGCTTGAGGTCCAGTGTGAAGTTTCCACAGTCAGTGATGGTTTGCGGTGCCATGTCATCCGCTGGTGTTGGTCCACTGTGTTTTCTGAGGTCCATGGTCAACACAGCCGTAAACCAGGAAGTTTTAGAGCACTTCATGCTTCCTGCTGCTGACCAACTTTATGGAGATGCAGATTTCATTTTCCAACAGTACTTGGCACCTGCACACAGTGCCAAAGCTTCCAGTACCTGGTTTAAGGACCATGGTATCCCTGTTCTTAATTGGTCAGCAAACTCGGCTGACCTTAACCCCATAGAAAATCTATGGGGTATTGGGAAGAGGAAGATGCGATATGCCAGACCCAACAATGCAGAAGAGCTGAAGGCCACTATCAGAGCAACCTGGGCCTCATAACACCTGAGCAGTGCCACAGACTGATCGACTCCATGCCACGCTGCATTGCTGCAGTAATTCAGGCAAAAGGAGCCCCAACTAAGTATTAAGCGCTGTACATGCTCATACTTTTCATTTTTATACTTTAGTTGGCCAAGATTTCTAAAAATCCTTTCTTTGTATTGGTCTTAAGTTATATTCTAATTTTCTGAGATACTGAATTTGGGATTTTCCTTAGTTGTCAGTTATAAAATCAAAATTAAAAGAAATAAACATTTGAATTATATCAGTCTGTGTGTAATGAATGAATATAATATACAAGTTTCACTTTTTGAATGGAATTAATGAAATAAATCAACTTTTTGATGATATTCTAATTATATGACCAGCACCTGTATAAAACCAATAAGGTTTCATTTGTTAACATTAACATTATATAGCATTTATTAATGTCAGTTAATAATAAGTTCAAAATGTACTAATAAATTAATACATTTTGTAAAAGTTGTATCTGTTAAAATTAGTTAATGTACTGTGAATTAACATTAACATTTTTATTAACTAACATTAAAAAAGATTAATAAATGCTGTAAAATATATATTGTTCATTCCTAACTCATGCTAGTTAAAGCAATACTAATGTTAACAAATGTTATTGTAAAGTGTTACCAAACCATTTAATGATCTATAAGCATTAGTGAAATAATTATATTAACCTATACCAATACAGTACAAATTAACTTATTTTATGTATTTGTTTGTCATTCTAACTAATTTACCTGAGCAGTAAGGGATCAGGCTAAAATCCCTTACTGATTTTAGCCTGATCCCTTGTATTACAGCCTTCATCTGTCAGCTGAAATGTCTGATAGTTTTCATTTTTTTGTTGGCCCCTGAGAGTTATACATTTATAATTCTAAGCATGCTTCCTAAGAATGACTTGTTCTCCATATGTAAAAAGTTTTGAAGGTTTGGATAATGCACTTTAAAGATATAAGAAAATGACTGTTATCTTTTTTATGACTACCATTAAGATAACCAAAATCTGTTTGCAAATTAGTATCTTGGCATCATGTTGACAAAGTTTGGTGTGAATTGCATGTATGCGCTTTTGCCAGTGTCTACCTCTCATTAATACTGATGTGTGTTTCGAGTTTCATGAAATTCTGAGCATATTAAGTGCTTCAAAAACACCGGAAAAGAATTTAAAGTTTGATGAATTGCCATGGCAACAGCATTTAAGATATCAAGAATATCTCAACAGTTTTACATCGGCCATGTTTTGATGTTATTCTGATGAAGTTTGAAACAAACCAGGTAAAAATAAGAGGCTGATTTCCAAGCATTTTAAAGATGTCACTTTCTGCTGCCAGTTGGTGGCGCCTTTTTGTGGGACGAAGTTAATGACATTCAGTGAGAAATTTGTTGGGGCTGATGAGATCTATATGTGTGTGCATTTTGATGACTGTAGGTCAAACAGTGTGTGCTACAGATCCCCTTGAAATTGGCCCTATAAAGCAGTGTGCCACGGGCCAAACCTACTGAAACTCTGCCCTGCCCTGATGGCCGCAGATTCCAATGTGTATGCCAAGTTTCAAGAGTTTTTTAGCATGTTAGGGGCTCCAAAAGCCCCTGAAACCTTAAAATTAATTAATAGTAATAACAGTAATAATAATCCATAGAAGAAAAAACTAATAATGACTATCATAGATTTTTACCATGATTTACAGAAAAAAAAATTATAGTGTAATAATAGTTTGTATACAAAAAAAAAAAAAAAAAAAAAAAAAAACTTGTCAGGCATATTCAGAACCAGAATCATAAGATGACAATAAAAGACCATTTAAGGATCACAGTGCAGCAACAATATATTCAGCAATTGTAATTTTAAATACATTCTATTCTTAAATCTATTAAATACATTTTTGCCACCATCCTTCAATCCACAAGGTTTTACAATTTGTCAGCTAAAAGTTTTTAATAATTTAAAATATATTTAATTGTATGTAGTATGTATATTTTTTTTTTTTTTTTTTAATTAATAATAATTATTTTGTTTTTTGTTTTTTTTATTATTTTTTTTGTTATGAATGACTTAAATTATTTTAATTTGATATGTACACCAAAATGGGATGTCTTGTATGTGTATAGAGAGAGAGAGGGAGAAAGACTGTATTTTAATGTTTTTGCTGTTTGTTCTTTGCCCGTATTGCAAAAAATACAAATACAAAAAAACTGAGATGTATTATTAAAAGGCTAAATACACGAATATATATTTTTGGCTATATTGCCCAACCCTAGATTGGGGGTGACATGCGTCAGAGTGATTAGTTGGTTGTTCGCTGGGGTCTAAAAACATGCTTTCGGGTCACTGGTTGTAGTGGGATCGCTTACCTAGTGCTACAGTAGCCACAATGAACATGGAGAAAAACAGTACACAGGACAAAGAGCATGAGGAAATAATGACAGGGAAAAAGGAGAAAGACAAGCATTGGCTTCATGTCTAAATGGACAACAGTACTGGAAACACACCAATGAAATCTTTATGAAAACAAAAACTTGATCTGGGGTAAAATGGAGGGGAAAAAACAACACTTCACCATTTATGGTTACAAAAAATGAAATTTAGTTTGTTGTAGTAATGGAATGCAGCAATGCTTCCTGCTTTCTAACATCCTGTCACCTTTCCTCTTCCCTAACAGGATAACCCTAATGGTATGGAGTTTAAACTCTGCTGAGCTTGCACATTAACAATAAGGTCAGTCTATTTGCCGCATTGTATTCTAATATGTATTCTAATATTTCTAATAGTAAAAATAAATACATTTAGAGTTTTAGAGTAGTTGCATTGGTAGGATGATGCTCTGTGGCCACTAAAGCCAAGTTCACACTACACAACTTTAAACACTGGCAGATCGCTGTGCTGTTCAGACTGCATGACTCACTTGGATGTCTTGAAGTCGTTATGGTGTTCACACTACGCAACACTACGTAAATGATCCGCAACAGGAGGTCACACACTACATGAGCTGACAACAACTCACCCGACTCTATCCCGTCCCCAATTCACGTTTTGTCATGAAAACACAAGTGAGAAGTGGAACGGAAAATGATTAGAAACAACACGTGAAACAGGAGTTGTTTATTTGAAAATGGACGTCGGAAAGAAATTAGTGCTGCAAGCTGTTTGCAAGATGATATGTTCTGAAAAATTACGCACCATTTCTTGCATGCAAACTTTTCTTAAAGCCATGTTGCTGCTACTGTCTTTCTTCCGCTGACCTCAACCCATGCCGTGCTCTCTCATTGGCTGTAGCTCGTCGCAACACTTGATACCTCAGGATGTTGAGTCAGCTGACTGGTCCAGATATTTAGCATGCTAGATATTGGTTTGGCGTTGATGTGTCGTTGAGTAGCTCACACATAAAGATTGCTGAGTGTTGATCACTTACTGATTTCCCCCCGATCACAGCCCGACCTGTCAGCAAGCTCAGGCTTAAAATCCTGTAGTGTGAACTAGACATGTGCCGGTATTCGGTAATGTGATATCACCATAATGAACATGTATGATGTTGTTATTGTGGGCACTTCAAAATACCATGAAAAATTATTTATTACAAATTATTCAGATTTTTGAATGCATTTTAAGAATACTTTTCCCATCAACTGGTCACAGTGCACAACACTGCTGCACACTCATTTAACAAGCACGTATGAGAAACGCATGAAGGCTTATTTATACTTTCGCCTGGCTCTGTGAGACGCCGCAGACTGCACATGCACAACCCCAGATTCTGGAGGCTTTTATACTCAACGTGCATCAGAATGCAATGTTTTTACGCCACAACATGTGTGAAGTGATAAGTAATATGAAACCCTCAATTATGAGAATTTTTATTCATTAATTTAGAAAACAACACAATACACTTTCTGTAGCATTAAAATTAGCTTTTGGGTTAACAGTATAAAAATACAAGTATAAAAACGTATACAGTTTCACAGTTCTTGCTTTCAATATTCTTAATAAAAATAAAAAATTTGATTCTGCAACTGCTTTATGTAAATGTTTTTGTATTTGGTAAGGTGCTTTGCAAGTCTTCACAAATTTAAGTGATGTACTTTTGATGTGTTTGTGAAACGATTTCTCGACAAGAGTTATATCTCTATGATCACGCATAGACGCAAAGGCATACCTGTTCAGCCAAAACAGCTTCAAAATCATTCATGTTCTATGTGGCGCCGTGGGAAGAGTTCGCTCGAGATGCCGTGTAAGGTGTCGCGCACTTCCGCAAACACCGCGATGGCGTCATTTTTGCCGTGCACACCCAAGCAAACTTGCGGACATGTCAAGTATAAATCAGGCTTGACGCGCTGAATGAAAGCACACATTCACTGTCTGACAGCAGATGGCGCTGAACAGCAGAAATACAGCCGTTACCCCAGAAACACTGAAAACAAAGCAGCTGCGCAGCCCTACTTTCTGAAACGTATTTAAATGATTTAAACAGACATTCAGATTTGTGTGTTCACTATGGTGTTCATCTCAGCGCCAAATACTAAAATACCTTAGACTATTATATACTTAGGCTATTTATTTTCAAACTTTTTTACATTTTTATCTGGAGAGCAACAAGCCTAGCTATTGTTTGAAAATGTTTTAATTCTTTATTGTTCAGCCACACTTTACATTAAGGCTCCATTAGTTAACATTAGTTAATTCATTAGTTAACAAACTGCCAATGAAAAATTATTCTAAACATTCATTAGTCTTAGTTAATGTCAATATTTAATAACACGTTGATAAAATCAAATGTTGCTACGGTGCACACGTTGCACACTCGTGGAGGAAGAAAAACAAAGTACTTTCTGAATGGCAGGATTGCTTGTAATAAATATTTAACAAAAGGAAAGGCAGTAGAACTGACTATTTCTGTCAATGGTAAGTTTTTGCTAACGTAAGAAAAGTAGTTCAAATGTTTTGCCACTTGCTTGAGCAAATTAATATATAAATCTGGAAGTAAATGCAAAAGTAAAAGGATTGAATAATATGTTGCTTATATTTATTGTGTTTAAACATGTCTTTTAAATATTTTATTATTGTACTGTGTAAAAAAAATTATTGCAATGCTGTAAAAGCATTTTCAGTGACAATGTTTGGATTTGAAATCAAAATAATGGATAAATGTTGTGTTTGTGCCTTTTTTTGGTAAACAGTCAAGGATCAGTAGCAGACTCTTCTGTGAAACCACATTCTTAATTTCTAAAAATCCTGATTGGAGTATCACTATATATAGTTATAAATAAGAAGAAGCCTTTAAAAAGATCGGTATCGGTGATCGGTATCGGCAGATACTGCTTTCTGTGATCAGCTACTGGCCTCAAAAATCCTGATCGGAGCACCCCTAGAAAGAGCACAAAGCCTTATTTTGTTTATATGAAGAGAGTTACTTACTTATTTGATTTGGGGCTTGTTTTAAAATTTCAATTTAGTTTTGTTGTTTACATTTACATTATATTTAAATTTTGTTATTTAGCAGACACTTTTATCCAAAGCCAGGACAAAAGAAGCAATCAAAACCAACAAAAGAACAATAATATGCAAGTGCTATATTAGTATATTATTATAGTGTTATATTTCAATTTCACAAAGAAACGTCCAGCATTTTGTCCAAGCAATAATAAAAGGACACATTTAATTTATAATGACTTAAATCTCTCTCTCTTTTTTTTTTTTTAAATAAAAATTGTGAATCGAATCGTTAGTCGAGTGAATCGTTACATCGGTACTTATTGTAAAATGCTACCTATCGGTCTTTATAAATCTTTTGCACTTTAATCTGTGTGATCTTATTTACTTTATTGTATTTAAATGTTCAGTTTATTTTTGTTACAAGAAAAAAGCTATTAAACCTGTTATACTTCATTATGACAACATTTTTTGGCAACTAAATTTCAACACCGTGATAATACCATATACCGTGATAAAGCATTAGCAATTAATCGCGACATGAAAATCTTCATGCCTAGTGTGTGAACTTGGCTTAAAAGGTTAGTTCAGCCAAAAAAAAAATGTAAATTATGTCATTAATGACTCACCCTCATGTCGTTCCAAACCCGTAAGACCTCCGTTCATCTCCGGAACACAGTTTAAGATATTTTAGATTTAGTCCGAGAGCTTTCTGAACCTCCATTGAAAATGTATGTAACGGTATACTGTCCACATCCAGAAAGGTAATAAAAACATCTTCAAAGTAGTCCATGTGACATCAGAGGGTCAGTTAGAATTTATTGAAGCATCGAAAATACATTTTGTTCCAAACATAACAAAAATTACGACTTTATTCCGCTTTTTCTTCTCTTCCGGGTCTGTTGTGAGCGCGTTCACAACACTGTAGTGATGCCGCTGACGTACGACGTTACTGACGTGTTTTCTTTGTTATTGGGCGCACCAGAAAACACGTCAGCAGCGTCGTACGTCAACAGTCGCGTTCACAACAGACCCGGAAGAGAAGAAAAAGCGGAATAAAGTCGTAATTTTTGTTATGTTTGGAACAAAATGTATTTTCGATGCTCCAACAAATTCTAACTGACCCTCTGATGTCACATGGACTACTTTGATGATGTTTTTATTACCTTTCTGGACGTGGACAGTATACCGTACATACATTTTCAATGGAGGGACAGAAAGCTCTCGGACTAAATTTAAAATATCTTAAACTGTGTTCCGAAGATGAACGGAGGTCTTACGGGTTTGGAACGACATGAGGGTGAGTCATTAATGACATAATTTTAATTTTTGGCTGAACTAACCCCTTTAAGGTGTTCTGAGGAGCTTTTAGTGGTGGTTGTGTGTTCTGGAGCCGCTTACCGTCCCATCCAGAGATCAACTGGCATCAACATTTTCTCTAACATAGTCTATCTAGTCCTTGAGATCAGAAGCCGGTTTAAGAGCACTGATGAACTCACTCACCCTATATCATCGCGGTAGACGCGGGAGATGAGCACCTCCCCTTTATGGTTGTAGATGAACAGTCCTCCAATCATGGTGGCTGACCCTCAGACCTCACATTCCATGGTGGGCCCTCACTCCTGTAATTCACAGGACAATGACAATGAATATGACGCTCACTGGCTGATAGGAGCCCTGTAGGACCCCGATAAGATTTGAGAGGCATTCAGCCCTACAAGTGAGACTAGATAAACCCTCAACAGTTTGACCTTCTGTGACAAACCATATAATGAAGTTTAGCAGACAAAAACTTCAGTTGACTACAAAATAAATCCATATTAAAACCACATAATATCTTGAACCTAAAAAGAGTATATCTGCTGGTGCAAGGCTAGACAGACAAAAGGCATAGTCTTCACCTACAAAACGTCGTGATGTCGTCAAAAATGCGCATTTATGTAAATGTAAGTGTTAATGGTGTTAGTATTCACTCAGTGCACAGGCGCCGAACAGGAAGTGTTCATCCAGTGTGGTTTAATCGCATAATTAGTACAAGATGTCTGCCATCTGAAAGACATGTTCATTAAACGAGCGCGCTTTTAATTCGTTGGCCGCGTATCCGTCCTCTTGTAACTGATATTAATTATTAAAATAGACGAAGAGTCATTAATAGTAAGCGAGCTCGTGACCTGCTCGAGATCTGTGGCGATGATCGTTTATTTCGATGACGAATACCATTTTTCCCGGTCGAAATTCAAACGCTGTCTGTCCTCGCGTAACCTTATTTTTAAAATGTGCCCATACCTGCTTAGTGTCCGCACGAATAGGCGCGGAATGGACCGTTCCCTCTCCGTGGTATTTTTCGGGATCTGAAGGATTAGCGGGACACTAGCCGCAGCAGTCCCTCCCTCGGTAAGGAAGTCAGCTGACAGAGTTCACAGTGCGCGTGCGCGTTACGAGCGACGACGTAACCGAAGGTTTTGGATGTTGGTTTGTTTACGTTTTAAAGATGGTCGGCATTTATAATTTTTAAATTCATTATTGTATAAATAGTTACACTGCATTCTCCTGCGAAATAAAAGCGCAGGTCATTAATATTAATAACGTTACGTGACGTTGCTTAGTAACCCTCTGGAAGCGCCCAATAACGTGCCTAATTAATATTCATGAGCCAAGTCTTCGCCTCATTGGTGTGATGTGGATGAATGAACGCGCTCAATGTCAGAGAACAGGTCATGGACCAACACAATTCTAGACTTTATATTTATAGAGTAGAGCAGAATTAATAGTAACACAATTTATCTAAGGTCAACACATGCATTAACGCACATGATATAAGAGTGTTTGCCTGAGTCAGTCAGAATCAATGGTTATACACATTGCAAATGTGAACGAGCTCTTTGTATCATCAATGCTGAAATTAATATTTATATTCATTATACGAACCGACTCATTTCCAAGCGATCATATGCACGCCTCTGTTTTCTTCTTTTAGCAATTGCTTCCTATGTGCATTACATCTGCTTTTTTAAATGTTGTACTCTGTAAAAAAAAAAAACTATCTTTAAAATAAAATATTTGATCATCTGCTGCAAGAAGGAAACATAAATGCCATAAATATTAGTATTCTGGTAAACACAAAGTCATGCAGGGAGTAGGCTGATGCTGCTGGAACACAATTAACAAAGACTTTCTTGTCTTAAATCAAAGGATTCTGCGCACTAAATGTTGTATCAGCCTACGCACATTTGTTTCATTCCTGCTGAATGAAGAAAGATCTTTTTTATTTATATATATAATCTCATCAGTTAAATAAAAATGGGCATTTTTAATAAACTTATAACGCTTTACTTTTCTGTTGAGAACATGGTTAGTGATTAAAAAGAGAAAACTGTAGATTAAAATCAGATAAAAATGTAAAGTGTGCATGACGTCACCGACCGTGACGTCAGGGACGCGGAGTAAAAGGATGCGTCGCCGGGTGGAGCGAGCACGCGCGCATTCAGAGACTCGCATCAGCATCACAAGATGGGCAACGTTCAAGTGAGTAAAACAAGTGCAGTTTGTTCCTCTTTCTCACTTTTCTCACTTTATTTCACTACATATAACGGCGTTAGTTGTTATTAGTTTGTTTCACAGATGCAGCAGATAATTAGACTAGGTAAATAAAAAAATACTTACACCCAAACGAGTTCCTCGCATGATATTTTGATGTTTTATTTGAATGTTTCAACATTTTTAGTACACGTTTATTATTAAAATGTCAAAACTAATTTTTTTTTTTTGAAATATTACTTTTTTACCCCATATAGGCTACACATTTTATATTTACTGTTATTTCTTGTGTTTTACTGTGATTTGGGCAGTGTTGTACTCTCTTAGAGGAAAAGGGATGTTTATAAATGAATAACTGTTTCTGTTATCAATGAGTGCACATTGTTATTATGGCAGTGGGCGAGGCAGGGGACGGCTTCCGCTCTTCCTGTCCCTGCCCAGAGATGCCATGACTCAGCTGTGTGTGTTAGACACAGAGCCCTCCTCCCCCTACAGACTCTGCTGCAGTGATCTCATGCACAAACCCTTCAAAAACATGCTGATGGATTCACCCATCACGTCTTTGGACAATATAACAAGGAATTAATTGCTTAGTCTATTTCAGAATCTCTTGATGCAAAGGTCATTTAAACCTGTAGTTGTTTAATTGCATAACACATGATTTTTATTACACAACCTTCATTTCAGCCCACGATAACTCCTTATGAGGACTTTGATGTGATGGCAGACATCAAGGCAATCCGTAAGGCCTGCAAAGGAATGGGTAGGTTCAATAAAAGTAATCACATGGAAAACACTGACATCATAAATGGGTGATAATATGATGATATATTATATAGCACTTTTGAAGTCTGCATGAAACAGAATTTGTAATTTAAAAGACTAGTAATCTGCGCTTACAACGTAAATAAGGTCCATGTAGATTTTGTGCGGACTTTAAAGGAAAGGGCCGCCCAAAAATCTAAATTTGCTGAACATTTCCTCGCGCTCAAGATATAGAGGAGATTGTTTTTTCAGTTTAGCAGTCCACTACTTGCTCACCAGTGGATGTGCTGCAGTGAATGGGTGCCATCAGAATGAGAATCCAAACAAGCTAATCCGAACAATGTCTTGTGAAGCAAAAAGCTGTGTGTTTGTAATAAACAAAGATGTTTTTAAGTGTTGCTTCTGGCTAAAATATGAGTCCTATATCCATAAAATTGCTCTCTCCAGTGAAAAAGTCATCTGGTCTGAATCAGGAGAGAAATATGCATGGATCAAGCACACTTTATGATTGAAAACAGTCCAAAACAGTTCTAAACAAATATGTGGATGTGAGAGGACAACAGAGGACTGACTTTATCACTGGAGGACGCACTATTGTGGATTAAGGATCCATATTTTGTCCAGAAGTGACAGTTTAAAGTTAAAACATTTCTTACAAACACTTAGCTTTTCACTTTACAGAGGATCTGCAGAGGATCCACCGGTGAGCAAATGATGCAATGCTAAATTCCTGCAGATCTGTTCCCATGAAGAAACAAACTCATTTATACGTTGGATAGTCTGGGGGTGAGTAAATTTTAATTTTTGGGTGAACTATTCCTCCCTTAAGGAAGTTTTTGATCTTAAACGGTGAGTCTGCTGGAGGAATGACTGACATTATGAGGTATGAGCTCATGTGCTGTCTCACACAGGGACAGATGAGGAGACCATCATTTCCATTCTAGCAAACCGCTCTGCAGCCCAGCGGGTGGAGATTAAACAAGCCTACTTGTCAAAATATGACGATGTGAGTCTAAAATATCAGCTCACTGACAAATGCAAGTGCATACTTAATCAATGAAAACAAGGAAGTTTTGTACTGAACCTTTAGTGTTCTTTACATAACATCTTTAGTATTAACTAAACTGAGTTAGTATCAAATTGACATCGCATAAAATCCTTGGAAAGAAAGCTGTAATGCTTTTTTACAAGTTGATTTTTTAAATAATATGTACTGCATATCATAATTCATCGATATTTTAATATATAGTGACTCAGCGCACTGTACATCTATTTGAGTTTGTTTCGTTTTGTTCTCTCTGTCTGTGGTCACTTTGTCAAGGAGCTGGAGGAAGTCTTGAAGAATGAACTCACAGGAAACTTTGAGAAAGCAATTATGGCCACGCTGGACCCGCCTCACATCTTCATGGCTAAAGAGCTGAGGAGAGCCATGAAGGGTGCCGGGACAGATGAGGACGTGCTGGTGGAGATCCTCTGCACCAGCACCAATCAGGTTACTCCTTATTAGATTCGGAGAAAAGTCCCTTAAAGTTCAAGCATCGAACAAAGCTGAAAAGAAATCATTATCTCCCTACTTATAAGCATCACTTCTGTAATACCATATACATATATTTATTAACAGGATATTCTGAACTGCAAAGAGGCGTATATGCTGGGTAAGCTTTGATCAGATATAATGTTCAATTTATGACGTAATGAAATATGAAGAGACATGATTTATTGTTGAGTCATTATCGTGACTGTAATATTATTAGTAATAAAAATAATACATGATTGTAGTCATGTAAGAGATGTTTTGATCATCAGTGCATGAGCGAGATCTGGAGGCTGATATTGAAGATGACACTAGTGGAGAAGTGAAGAATCTTCTGGTTTCTCTGCTACAGGTAAAATATAAATACACCAATGAGCTTGTGTCCAGTAAGTGTGCTTGGGCTGTTTTGCATTGATTTATGGAAGCTTGTTTATGCCATGTTTGAATTATTAACTTTTTTCTCACAGTACTGAGAAAACGTCTCACAATTTCCGAGAAAAAAAGAGTAATTTAAGGAAACTTTCTCAATCTTAATTATGATTTTTTTCTCAGAGTTTACATGTTCTTTTTTTCTCAGATTTCTAAGTTTACGTCTTTAAAATTTTGTTTTTGTTTCCACCACGGAGTAAAAAATGTAATTGTGACTTTTTATCTCACAATTCTCGCAATTGCTTTTTATCTTACAATTCTTTTCTTTTTAGAATTGCAAGTTTATATCTCGCAATTCTAAATTTATATCTCATAATCCTGACTTTTTTGCTCAGAATTGCGATGAAAAAAGTCTGAATTAAATAATATGATGACTATAATATTACACATAATTTTTTTTTTAATCTCATGGCAAAAATGTTTTGTACTAATTTCATAGTATTAGTAATTATATTGAAAACATAGGACACCATTAATAATCTGGTGCAGAATTCCTTTACTTAAGGAAGATGTGTTAGCAAGCTACAATATCTGCAGTTATAGTGCAAAATTAACCAGGAAAAATGTATCAGTTGAAGCTATCAAGTAGTTAATTGTTATTTGCTATAAAGAACTGACCTTCACCTGCAGGCCAACAGGGATGAGTCTTATGAAGTGGATGAAGCACTGGCAGAACAGGATGCAACGTCATTGTTTGAGGTGACCTTTGTTTGACCTTTGTCTGCTGTTACATAACAGTTCTATATTCTTTTATATAAGTATATAATTATTGGGTTGCCAGGTACAAGATTTTAACACAGAATTGGCATTATTCCACAGGATTTCTTTCTTTCTTTTTTGTTCTGCAGTTTAAAGTATATATTATATTATATTATATTATATTATATTATATTATATTATATTATATTATATTATATTATATTATATTATATTATATTATATTATTAACTGCCTAAAGCAGTCTCAGTCTTGCCTAGATACTTTGTGTTATTGTCATGAAATAAAACTACAACTTTTAAAAATAATTTTTTGCTGAAATAAAATAATATATAAATATTAGATGAAAAACTTAACTTGAAATGAAAATGTAATAATCTGCCTTGGCAACTAACCAAAATAAGTATAAATCAAAGTACTAAAATTACTTAAACAGAAAAAAGTTGAATAAAAATGACAAAAGCACATAACAAATGACTAAAACTAAAATTAAATTGAAAACTGAAAATATTCAAATATAAGCAATAGTAATAAATACTGTAATAGTATTTAAATAATACAAAAAATGCATTAGCATATGTTTATTGCTGCTACATACAAATAAAAGGAAATTTAAAAATACATAATATCCAATACTGTGGCATATTTTGTGTTTTGGTATTGGGATGGTTTTGAGCTTGTTTGTATTATTCATTGGGCTGGTTTTGGGATTTATTTGATTGGCTTTTTGAGTGTTTTTGTCAAACATACCTGGCAACCCAGGTTATAATGATGACTGAATGAATGACCACCAGTTGTTGGTTTTTCACAGGCGGGTGAAGGCCGCTTTGGAACAGACGAGTCCACTTTCACCTACATCCTCACGCACAGGAACTACCTACAGCTTCAGGCCACCTTCAAGATATATGAAACTGTACGGTCAAACGCCAAATATACCTATCACGGCTGTACAGGAGCCATTCTTTCTGAGTTTCTGGTTTTTCTTCTGTTTTCTTTCCGTAGCTCTCTGGAACAGATATCCTGGATGCGATAGACAGTGAGGCTACAGGAACATTAAAGGACTGTTACATTACTCTGGGTAACTAGAACCATTCAAACGATTCAAAAGCCTTTAGGAAATTTGCTCTTTTGAATCAGAGTCATATTGCAGTGATTATAAGCTCCTAAAGGAATAAAACAGGACTTCAAGTATTTGATATTTGAGTACCACACAAATTATACAGTGATTTGTTTTTGTTTGAACAGTGCGATGTGCTAAAAACCCGCAGCTGTATTTCGCCCGTCGTCTGAACGCTGCCATGAAAGGAACCGGGACAGACGAGGACACGCTCATACGTATAATTGTGGGACGCTCTGAGGTAGGGATTATTATGGGCTTGATATCACAATAAAAAAATGTCATGATAGTACTATAAAGGAAAAAGTATATTTTCTACTCCACTTTCACGTTCACTTCCAGGTGGATTTGGAGACCATCAAAGACATGTACTTGGAGAAATATGACATGACCCTGAAGGATGCCCTGAGCTCAGAGTGCGGCGGTGACTTCAAGCGCCTCCTTATAGAAATACTTCACTGAGTCACCATCAGATGGAGCCAATAACTAACCCTACTGATGAAAGAAAGTTCTTACAACACTGCCTATAAAAACACGTATACGCTCGTGTTAGCTCATTTTGTCTTCAGTGCAATTTCAAATCGGGTTGTAATTACTTAATTATCGGTTAACAGTTTCCCAAAACTAAAGAGGTGCTCCATTTGACAGTTTTAGAGTTTTTATTAAACTTTTCAGTAAACTTGACCTCTGCATTAATCACTACACACGTGCCTTGACAAAGTCATGAGTAAAAGCTCAGTACTTCATCATCTGTTTCTTACAGGACAAACCATGGAGCACCAAGGGTGATCCTTTATTTAGTATTCTGTCTGTTCACACACAATGTTTGTAACTTTTCACATCTGTAAACCAAATATGTAGATGTATGGCTGATGATTTAATATTGTACTAGTTATATGCTAATATTAAAAGTAGCTTGCTTAAGAGCTAAGGTGGTTAGTGCTTCAGTCCTTGATAATGCTGTGTAACTCTGGGCATTTCTTTTTTGAACAGCAATTGTTATACAGTGGGGACTGTTCATATTGTAAAGCAGCGGTGTGAACATATTGTCGCAGTGCTTCAGAATATATCTGTTTTTGAAAATAATGTGAAAATGACTGTGGATTGAAGAAACTGATTAATATTATAAGGTTAGAGATCAATATCTCACTAGTGGTCAAAGAATATTGAGAGCACATTATCAATAAAGCATGCTAAAGTAGATTAAACACACCCCTGCTGTGCACTCTTTTTTTTTTTTATAGATTACTAATAGAATAATAAAAATTTTGATTGTTCTTGCTATACCTGAAGACAGGAGATTGCAAAAGAAAGCATATGGGCCATATAAAAAACACAGATTTTCTTTTAAAAAAATTAAAAACTACGAATTGAAAACCTATATATGTATATATATATATATGTGGACACATTAATTAAATATTAATTTTTCATTATATATTTGAATGCTTGTTAATGAAAATTAATTAATGCTTGTTAATTTAAATTAAAATATTACTTTTTTTTAATATTAGGATGGCTGAGAGTTTGACTAGATAATCTCTGGGAAACCATTTATGCACTTTTTGCATGCACATTTTCTGCCTCTGAAAGAAGATATTTTGAAGTTCAAATAGCAAAAGTCAAAATAGACAAATATATATATATATTTGTGAAAACCATGAATAACATGAGAGTGAGTAAACAGTTTAAACATTCATCTCTACTTTAAATACATCAAATAAAACTATATAATATTTGAATAATTTAACAATCTGTTCTGACACTTATAAGCTGAGGACACTTCACCAAACCCTTAGTGTACAGGAATAGTGTAAAACTAAAGAATGCAAAACATTACGCTCCTCCAATGAAACTTAAACATTTCCACATGTTTCACTTCAAGTCAATACAGGCTTCGACACAGCTGTAGTATTATCAGATCTTCTAACACTGAACACCTGTACCATCACTTCACCAGACATTTAACCCTCGCACTCAGAAAAGGCCACAAGGTTCACGTAAGCTGTCCTGACAGAGCACACTTGATTCATATTTCACGTGTAGTCTCTAAATCTCTACACATTATGTTACTAACATTTTACACTATTCAAAATTCTGTAGGAATGAAGATTATTAGTAGCTAATTAAATTTGAATGCCTTTCTAAATCAATGGGATCTGAACAAATTACAGTTAAATTGAATTTTAAGCATCTTTTTCTTTTCTTAAACACTAATTAATTTCTATCTGTGTGAAGTTTTGGAGGGAGCTGTATGGTGAGGGCTGTTAAAGCAGCCAGAATTCAGTGCTTCACGTTGGCCCTTTGAAGAGTTCAGTCTATCTTCTCCTTATGGAATAACTTTAAATCAACATCATCTCCTGCTGCCAGTAGAGCTTTTAATATTTACCATATGTCTTGGAAAACCGCAAGTTGCTTCCTAAGATTATAAACCTATTTTCAGTCCTATAGGTTCAGGATATGGTTTCTGTTATGGTCTTTTTATAGAAACATTAAGAAACTGAGGATGTATTTGATTTGGTGTTGCTGATGTTGCTTGTAATGCATGAAGTGTCATAATTTCTGCAATAAGAATAACAACACATTTATAAATGATGCCAGAGGGATACTTTTATTCGGTTTTATATAAAACCTGCATATTAAAGAACACAATCAAAGCCATCTGGCTCTGAGTGCCACAAATTTATAAATGATGCCAGAGGGATACTTTTATTCGGTTTTATATAAAACCTTTGTCGTGACAGAATCTATTGACATTTGAGGCAATTGAAATTAAATCTAAAGATGTAATGAATGGTTTATATAAAACCTGCATATTAAAGAACACAATCAAAGCCATCTGGCTCTGAGTGCCACAGAATTAAAAACAGCAACATACTGTATGGCTACCACTGAATGTTTTATTTAAAGATACAGGCAAGATACAAAACATGCTGTATGACGTACCCTCACTTATGAGGAAAACAAAGCAAATAATTAATGAAATACATTGGGAAAATGTAGAATAGAACTGGCAGGTGCAATTATTTTAATAAAATTAAACCATACAACAACCTATCACACAAAGATTTGTAAAAAAAAAAAAAAAAAAAAAAAAAAAAAAAAAAAAAAAAAACTGTTTATTTCATCATATTTTCCAAAATTTTTTCCTCAGCAAAGTTTTTAAAAAGCATGCGTGAGGACACAATGCAACTTAGATCAGAAATTTACTCTGAAGCAAACTTTTCTTTTTGTGATATTTGGTTCCAAATCAATTGCACCTTAATAAAAACATATGTTAAAATGAATAAAGAGTGTAAACAAACCAACATGTTAGCTTGATGTCATGCTAGCTGAATCATGCTATGATCATGCAACTGTCCAGAGGATAGACATGCTACTTCCGGCATCATGGGAAATTTGGTTGATGCGGCCTCTCACACAGTCCACTGTAGCAAAGATCACAGTGCCGTTACGCACCTGGAATGATGCCCTCAGTCCCACACTTGCCCATACGCTTCCCTCTGGCATATGTCCACCAATCTGTTGAGCTACAGGCGCTGGCTGAACCCCCTGAGACCCACTCTGTTGGAGCAAGGTGAGTTTGATTTGACTGCATGAGTGGATAAGACGCAGATCTAAAGCCACACTTGCTGTCCCTGTTTCCCGAAAGATGAAGTCTCTGTGATCTTTGGTTCCAGCAAGTGCAACTTGTGGAACCGCTGGACTTGTCTGATGGAAGAACAAGGCTTTATTCCGCACTGCACCAGAGGGGAGACCTCTCCTGGACAGGGATGCTGACAAGGCAGTGGACACGGCTGAAGGGATCCACACTAGACTGAGCATGCTAATCCCAGAGTCATCACCGAAGTAGCGCACATTGCACTGAGCAGGTGCAAGGATCTCAAAGGTGAGCATATCCCCAGAATCCACAGTGGTGGCTGCCGACAGAGATATAGACGTGTCTCTGTAGTGAACACCGGGCTTGAATGCACGGGTCAGCTCAGCACTGCTTCCGTTGTGGTTCACGTATGCAAGCAAGTAGAAGCCCTCAGAGATACAGGCTTGACCCATGGAGTACAATGCTTGCTGGAGGACAAACTTTACAGTGCCACTTTCTCTGAAGCGCACCCCTCGATTGTCATGGGTCAAGCCGACCATGTAGGGGTCAGAGATGGATGACGTACGGAAAGCAGGGCGGTAGTTGGTGTGGTAGTGTGCAGAAGCAACGGCCTGAGCAGTCATTGCAACCGCACCTGTGTCATGAGACAACCAGAGCAAGCTGAAAGGTGAGATTATACTGCTCTGAAGTTGCACATTGTCCTTGTCTTGGCTACACTGGTTGGTGGCGCTTTGGAGAGTAAGGTAGAGTACATGACCTGGCTCCACAGCAGCTGCTCCACTCACACTGACACTCTGGAGAGATTTCCCCTCCCGATGCTCCAAACGCATCCCACTCAGATCCCGGCCTTCATCTTCACTGGCATTTAGTCGTAAACATGCTTGAACAAAGCTGCGGCAGCTATGTTTTAAAGCAAGATTATGGTCAACCCAAACAAGACCATGCTGGTGAAGCACTATCCAACCATCAGTGCAGGAAAGAAGGCTTATGTCACTGTTACCACGGATGTGAAGTTGCATTTCAGGAAGCTCACTACCCTTGGCCAGGTCAACGTTACCAGACCAGGAAAGAGAGAGCTTGCTTTCAGAGGGGTTGGCGCAAACCGCATCACTCAAGGCCAAACATGGGGACGCCATTGGTTGAGAATCACATTCTGTACAGGCTTGACACTCTTCCATCTCAGAACTGTAAAAATAAGAGTGCCCACACATCCCGGCAGCTGCTTCCCTCTCCGACATGCCAGTGCAGCGAAATCCCCCTGAAACAATGCATTGTGCTTAATCTTTTAAGAAGTAAACCTTAAACAACTCTGGAAGTCCGGTAGCCAGCTTACCTGGTGTGTTGAGGCACTGGTTGCGTTCCTTACACAAGTTCGATATCTCTAGGCATTCGTCTCTGTCCTATTGGACAATTCTAGTCGTTACCTTGTATTTGTTAAAACTGATTATTTGACTTCAAGCTGTGTTTACATAAATAAAATCAGTTCTATTTGGCTGCACTATGATCAAAATGATCCTTTTTAAATTCACAACAATTACAGTGGTACAGCAATAGAGTAGAAGACGTACCTGGCAAATCCTGTCAGCATGAATTGAACACTGAGCCACTAGAAAGAATCCCGGAGGGCAAACAGTACATTTCTCACAATGTGGCCGGTCTGCGCTGAAGTCGCAGTATTCATCTGCTCGGCAGGATCCACAGCCAAGTAGAGGTCTCTCAGCATCTGCAACACTAGCATCCATGTTCATCTTATGCATTGCAAAGGCCTCCTGGGAAAAGGTTCTAACCTGGGATTGGAGACCATCTAAATGGCTCTCTATGTTGCCCTGTGGACCTCGTACAGATATCTGTTTGACGCTGTCAAGAAGAATGTTGTATTGGGTCTTGACTTCCTCCATCTTTTCAAACATAATCCGTTGTTGGTCCAGTATTTCTCTTTGGTGGGCTAGTAGAGCGTTTTGCTGTTCTCTCAGCGTGTTCTGAAGTTGCTTAACTTCAGCTTGCTGCCCCTGCAACTGTGCCACCAGTTTATCCTGACCTTTCGCCAAGTGCAAATGCAACACTAATGCATCTTCAGAGTGGACTTCATTTGTGCCTGGTCAAAATGTAAGGAAAGTATGACTTTTTTTTTTTATTTGAAATGAAGCTTTAGATTTGAGACACATTAAATTATTGATAACATGCATGCTTTAATATTGTACTTAAATTGACATGCTTCTACAAACTGCCTGAGGGAGCATGCAACAATCCAACATGTAATCAATTTCGCATGGCCATGACCGCATGGTTTGGAATTTAACAAGTGTGTTACCATTTTTACAGAAATACAGGGCTGATATCACAACACCAAGCACCCAATCACTGTTTACCTGGTTTGATGTCGCATGTTAACTGAATTCCAGTTGATGGCCCCCCTCGAGTTCCCAGCTCTGGAAATTCCCCCAATACTTGCTCGGCTCTGTCCTGCATATGGACAAAAGAAAGTCTGCTTCTTCCAACATCTGTCCCTGTGGAATGCTGTTTGGGATCTTGTCGCATCCTTACAGGTAGTTTACATCCGATTCCCTTGCAATCATTTGTATCATTATTTGTTGGTCTTGGCAAGCTATGACAACCTCCTCCCGTGCATCCCTGTGGGTTGAACACCTCAGCCGTGATGGTCCTTGGGTTTACTTTCGGACTGGCAGCCCTACTGTGCTGTGGATGTATTACCGTGTAGGGAACCGATGGGCGTCTTGGAGCATAAATTGAAAATCTGCTCTGGTGATCAGGTGATCTGGACGGAGACCTTTGGCAGTGCGCTCCTTTGCACATTTCAGGTGCACTTTCAGTGTCTCCTCCACACATCATCAGACAGATGAGAAATAAAAACCTCTGCGTTTCCATCGCAGCTTGTGCACAGTGTAATAGAAAAAATGCTAAAGACACATAAACTTGGGTCTCTTGTAATCCATAGAATGAATCAGAGCGGAGCCAAACACATTGTCCACATGGTCAGTTCTGACAATTGTTTCCAAACTGTGAAAGCAAAAATGTGAATAAAACAAACATTTTAAACGGTTAAAGCGGTTATATTGTCTGTCTGAAAGGGAACGTGTGCTCTGAAACCTGTGGTGGAAGTTCTGAGGAAATGTCTATATGTGGCATTCCACACACTTAATTGGCAACAGGTTTCCCCGAGCCTCAGTTAACCCATAGAGTTCCCACATATGATACTTTTTCATGTCAGCTTTAACTGGCAATTATAAAGAATTTTAAAATCTGCTCCATAGTAGGAAGTAACTAGCTTTATCGTGGCATTCAATGGACACAGAAATGGGTATTATAATTCAAACTGGAATTTGAATCGTTACCTGTCTCATCAATTATTATTATTTATTATTGTTGTTGTTTTGGATTTGCATTACAGCCATAGCTTACCCCAAACTGAAAATTCTGTCATCATTACTCACCTTCAAGTTCTTCCCGTTTTTATTTCTTCTGCTGAACACAAAATAAGATATTTTGAAGAATGCTGGTATCCAAAGAGTTGCTGGTCCTCATTGACTTCCATATGATTGCTAACAGCAACTGTTTTTTTTTTCCACTTAAATTTATCCTCCTAATTCTATGTTTCTTTGTATGTAAAGAATATGTTTATTATATATATTTAACAGTTTTCTTAAAATACATCAATGGCAATATGTCATAATTTAAGCTCTTTCACATTCTAGTACAGGGTTAATTCTATGCTTAAGCATCTGTAATTACAGCCAACATCTTTAATTACAACAGACTTGTGTTTGTTTTCATCTGCCAGCCATAACCTGCTGTGGGATCATTTAAAGCTTCTGGTGTTACTTCTGACAACCACTAGAAGCAGCTCCTCACACCTCTTAAATGCAACTGATGTGTAATTACATGTTTGTCCTTTTTATGTCCTTTTACGTAACAGCTTCTGTTTGATTTGCCAGATGCACTACATTTAGACCATAACAAGCACACTAAATACTGAATACAATGACATAGTTTTTAGATATAATAATATTTGTATTAATTTGCATTTTTATTTTTACATTTTTAAAGCTAAAGGCCTCTGTTTGGTCATTTGAATTATTGTGTTTGAATGTTTCATATTTCTTCTCATAATTTCTCTGTAATAGTGCATGCATTTTATTCCCAGAGCATGTGGCCAGCAGAGGGTCCAAAACACCTCCGTCCAGGATCCTGAAGATTCCCCACTAGAGCAAACAGATGTTGCTGCTGAGCTCTTGGCAACACAGGAGAAACCAGACCTGGCTGTTTACATCCACTGTTTTCAGTTTCCTATGGTAACAATAGATGTTGTCCTCTCTCTTCAAAGTACTTATTAAATCCTAATGGATGTCTGTTTTTACCTTGCATTCTTTTTTATACTGCTTGTGTTCTTTGTATGACTGCATGGTTAAAGCAACACACAGCTCGAAAGCAGCGGAACTTTTATTAGGCCACAGTTGACCGCTTCTGCTCCTGCATGAGTATCTGGGGGAAAAATGCAGCGCTGTTTTATCATACTTAATACATTTGAGAGTTATGTTATAATGCTACTCTGTGCGGTTGTCACTGGTCTATTAAAATGCACAACATATTAAGGCGTCTTCTACAAAACAAAACCAGAAATCGAGGGGTTATGACGTCATTGGCAGGTGACACAATGACACTATGGACACGGTCTGTGTCACTAGTTAAAATTGCTTATTTCTCTGGATTTAAACATTCTTCCAAACATTTGGGATAATATAAGTACACAAGTCAGCAAAATATATAACACTGTTCTAGTGGTTTCTGGATATTTGAATAAAAAAATCTTACATATCAGGGCTCCCAAGTTATACCAAAAGTTTGGAGTGAGATTGGGGGGGGAGCCACAAAAAGGGGAAGATTCACTAAAAATGGAGGAGCCATTCAAATATTTGCAGCACCTAATTCTCTCAAGTTTTCGCTAGCAGTGTAATTTTATCTGTTGTTCATAATTGACCTGAACAAACAGAAATGATGGTAAATCTGATTTAAAAAAAAAAAAAAAAAAAAAATTCATCCAAATAAAATAAATAGTTTTATCTATTTCAAAAATGCAAATGTATCAAAAATAAAAAGATATTTGGCCACAAACGAGCCAACTAAAGAGCAGTGCTCATTGTACATACTGTACACATAAAGTAGGATTGCAGAATTTGCCCTGCAAATGTATGTCAAGCTATGTGTGTGTGTGTGTGTGTCATATTGTGCCTTTAATGGGACAGTCACAAGCCTCCCGATTTTCATCCAAAATATCTTAATAGTGTTCCGAAGACAAATGAAGCTTTTATGGGTTTGGAACGACATGGGGGTAAGTGATTAATGAGAAAATTTTGGAGTATCCCTTTAATCTTGTGCAAGTTTTGCTCATAAGACTGGAACTTAGGAAAACAAGCTATGAACACAATTAAGTCTCTCTCTGAATCAGCTGCCTGTACAGTACAGTGCATGTTTATGTTTATACAGTATATATGCACACACACATTTTAAAGTAATTTGGTTTTTCTCTGAATCAGCTATTAGACCTGAAAATGTAAAACAGTCAAACTTATTAGACCTAAAAATGTACAAAACTAAAACTGACAAACTTATTAGACCTAAGTTGGGAATCAGTGTGAGGATATATTTCTGCTTAATAATGGGCACATCACCCTCTGCTGTCCATTTAGATGAACAGACGCTGTGATGATATTTAAAATGATATTTTTATGTTTGCATTGAATTAAAAGCTAAAAATTAAAATCAGATTGATTATTTTGTCATCCAGGCACCTAAACAAATCTAGCACAATGTTGCACAGGAGAGTGCTTTATTATAAAAAGAGACTGTACATAAAAAGAAAAACAGATTATATATACAAAACAGTAATAGAGATTATATTATTTGCAGATAACCTGCAAAGGAACATTTAAATTACAGATCACTTGCACATCATATGACAAGGCCTTGCAATGCTTAACATTAAGTGGTCATTGTTCAGACAGCTTCTATGTGAGTTACATCCTCACAGATATTTCATTTGATTAAATAAATTAAAACACTGCTCGCCTTCAACAGCAGTTTGAGACACTTCTAAAAACCAGCAACCAGAATCATCATGATGTTTGTGCCATGCTAACAGTTATGAGCTCACATTCATCAGTACTATACACTAAACTTGATTTTTTTTTTTCTCCATGAAATCTATGGATTATCATCTAAATTCAGCAAAACTTGGTCAAAACAGAAAGACAAATTCAGCTTTGCATGGTCAGCTCAACATGAAATCTACAATGACAGAAACTGATTTCTGCTACGTTATGTAACAAATTGGAATCTGTGGGCAATGCTAGAGACTGGTTCAGCTAGTGAGCCAGTGTCGCCCGCTCAGTGCAACATCATAAAGTTCACAACACTTCAGCAGTTTCAACAAAAACACCATCAAAGATCAGCTTGGCACAGTTTAAACTCGCAGCAATTGGGTGAATCTCATGAAAACATGTCTAGGTCACAAAAGAAAAAACTGTTTTGCATAAAAGGAAACGAAGCCTGTAGGACCATCAAGAATTTTTGCATGTAATGTATGCATTTTCCTTTTTTCTTTTTTTTTTTTTATAATTCCCATTATTGATTATTATTAATGTAATACGTTTTTCATACTTAAATCAGCATAAATTAATTGCAGTACAAAAAAAGACTACCATAATGCATACAAAAAAATTTAAATAAAATATTATATTGACACATTACAGCAATGAGAATGAGATTTTTTTTTTTTTGCATTATGATAAGAAGAATTTTGGGGAAAATGTGCCGGGACACTAATGCCGTAATGCAAAAAATAGGCATCACTGTCTGTGAACAAAATATAATTTGTAATAATTATCATTTCTTTTTCCATTTTAGGGTGGAATATATAAAGTGTGGACATGTTTTTGACAGGTTCATGAAGTTAATCTGATTTGCAGGAGAATCTCTGCACATTACTGCATCGGTCTTTTCCCTCACCTTACAGCCACGAGGTAAAATTATTAGCAAATCCTGAAGGCGAAACATAGGTAAAGACATAATTGTCATTTTTATATTGTCGCCTAATTATTTTCCAGGCATAATAATATTCCAGAAATGACATTCAGATATTTCTTCCTCACGTAGAGGAAGAGCTTGACAGTTGAATTAAAAAACAAAACAAGAAAAAACATTTTGGGAGAGAGAGAGAGTGAGAGAGAAAAAAATCTAACTAGCCCTAGCTGACACTTGGCAAATACGGGTCTCTATACAATGACAAAACACGCACAAAAACAAACACTAGCAATAGCCTACAGGCGACGTCTCACTGTAATATATGTACAAAATGTATGAGGCAACCTAACCAGAAAGTAGTGCGACTTATATTCTTTGTAGAGGCAATACGAGCCCCGTCTCCTCAAACCTTGAGCACTGCAGATGCTTGGATACATTGGCGGTTGGACAAAAACAAACATTCAGTCATATCCTAATGCACTTTGTTTGTAACTGATTGGCTGCATTGTATGATGTCTCTGGGATTTAGCATTAGTCAGCATAGTGCATGATGGATTCAACGTAGTTGCCAGGAAACAGTCCGGTCACACCATTAGACACGCCCTCGAACCAGCCGTCATCATTTTTCTTGATGATGTAGATGATGGCGCCCTCCATGAAGGACAGCTCATCATCTTTGTCCTTTGTGTAGTCATAGATGGCCACCACTGAAACAAAGGAGACAGGGTTAGAAAGTCTATTTCTATACATGAATACATCCATCCATCTATCTGCATCTTATTTACAGTCACACATTTACAAGCCATTCTCAATTCAAAACTCTTTAAAAACATTAAAAAGAATAAAAAATGAATTCAAAAGAACTTTGAAGAAGGAGAAAATGGCAACTCTCTTACCCTTCTCTATGAAGGATTTTGGGGCCCAGTGCGGGTCTCCGTCAGCATAGGGGTCATTGTAGTGCACCAGAGCTGCGTCGTCTTCATCATAATCCACAGGTGGAGGTGGAGGGGGCGGAGCTGCTTCCTCAAACAGGGGCGTGTCCTCAGGTAGAGGAGGAGGGGGTGGAGATGGGCTGTCTGTTACTGGAGGACAAAGAAGGGGGGAAACCCTCGCTATGACATCATCTATGACATAATTAAATTTTAAAGTCAGAATCCTAAATTTCTCTTAATATTGGAGATGGCACAAATCTACTTTTAATGCAACAAAGAAATGTTAAGAAAACATTTTTTTATTGAATTTATAATTTTTTTAAACAATGCTATTTCACATGCCTATACTAGAATTCCTTAACTGGTCAATGGTGGTTACATTCTTTCTAAGAAATAATAACAATAGATGCCAATAATACTTTACATCTATTCAAGTCATTCTATGTGTGGATTGTATTTTTAAATAAATTAAAATCAATAGATTGTCACTGAGCCTAAATATGAGCAATAGCATCAGTGATTTTTATTTTGGAAAACACCACCAATAAAATGCTATATTATATTTGATAAAAAATATCTACATCTTAAAAAAAAAAAAAAACACAAATATTTTAAAAAATGCAAAATTTCAGGTTGAGAGAATAATTCAGAGTGCAGGCTATGGGTAGGTGAACGGAGACCATATGTGAAGGACTAAGCGCTATGCTTCTGTGTGCATTACTCACTGTTCTCCTGAACTCTGGCCACAAAGCCAGTGAGAGGAATCTGGGGCGTTTGCTGCGCCATAGGAGGAGGTGGTGGAGCGACAGACACTGGAGTCACACAGAGCGCAAATACACACACACATTCATACACATCCAGCCCGACAGACAGATGATAATAGGCAAAAAAAAAAAAAAAAAAAAACAAGCCCAGAGAGTTAAACACAGGCAGATAAACAGACAAAAGGTAAGAGCCGTTGTGAGTTATTGTGACATGAAGAGATGAATAGCAGAAAAGCAGGCAGATCATCGGTTACTAGTTCTGCTAGTTACTAGTAACCTAATTTATTATCAAGATGTGATTGGTGCAGCTAGTGGCTAAGCAATTACACGCTTGAGCTTGACATTTATTATCTAATACAATGGCATTCAGGCCTTTAAAGAGCAAATTAAAGGTATAGTTCACCCAAAAACTAATATTTGCTGTTTAAGGGAGACTCCACTCCAGAATGAAAATTGTGTCATTAATCACTTACCCCCATGTCGTTCCAAACCCGTAAAAGCTTTGTTCATCTTCGGAACACAATTTAAGATACTTTGGAAGAAAACCGGGAGGCTTGTGACTGTCCCATAGACTGCCAAATAAATAACAGTGTCAAGGTCCAGGAAAGTATGAAAAACATCATCAGAATACTCCATCTGCCATCAGTGATTCAACCGTAACGTTATGAAGCGACGAGAAAATATTTTGTACGCGAAGAAAACAAAAATAACGACAATTTGTCTCCTCTCTCTCTCCGCAACACCATAGCGCCATTTTGGAGAATCTGGGCTGTACGCAGGCAGCTTACGCTCTTCTGTGTCAGCCACGCTGCACTGATGCGCTGTTTTCATTCAAATCAAAGTGTAAATACACGTAGAAAATGTATCCTTGTGGCGCGGCTGACGCATACACTGCTTGCGTCATGGTGATGTGGAGAGACACAGAGGAGACAAATTGTTGAATAAAGTCGTTATTTTTGTTTTCTTTGCGTACAAAAAGTATTCTCGTAACTTCATAACATTACGGTTGAATCACTGATGGCAGATGGAGTATTCTGATGACGCTTTTCATACTTTCCTGGACCTTGACACTTATTTGGCAGTCTATGGGACAGTCACAAGCCTCCAGGTTGTGTTCCGAAGACGAACAAAGCTTTTACGGGTTTGGAATGACATGGGGGTAAGTCAACATTACTTGACAACATTTTTATTTTGGGGCGGAGTATCCCTTTAATTTATTCAACCTCAAGCCATTCAAGATGTAGGTGACTTTTTTTTCTTCAGTAGAACTATAAAGAAGTTTTTTGGCTGAAACCGTGGTCCTTGTTGAGTCATATAATGCAAGTCAATGGCTATTGTCACTTTCAGAGTCAAAAAAAAGCATATCAGGCTACACAAAAAAATACCTGTGGCTCCTGACCATATATTGAGGTCTGATGAAGTGAAACGATTGGTCAGTGCAAGAAACTGAACATTATTTACAACATTACCTGTAATCCAGAGCCTCAGGTAAATAAGGAAGTTGGATTCTTTTCAGTGAACTGGTTCTTTTGGACAGTTTTCTTCAATGAACAGGTTCAAATAACTGATTCACCCGTTTGTGAAAAAATATGAGTATTAACATGCAATCAAGTAACATATCTGCAATTATGATATTAAAGAACCCAGTAATGAAGTGAAAGCTAATGTTTTACATGTTTAAAGCATATGAAGTTAACCAACTCACCTTTTTACAAAAACCATGAGAAACCATAAAAACTTTAATTTTGCCCATTCCAGACATCACTCTGGATTGTTTGCCTGAGGCTGTTATAAAAAAAATGTTAAATTTCTTTCACTTCATAATACTCTAATATATTATCAGGAGCCATGAGTATTAATTTTGTGTTGCCTGATATGCTTGTTTTTGACTCTCAGTGTGACGGTTGCTGCTGACTTGCATTTAAAGAATTACCAAGAACCACCGTTTCAGCTAAAAATCTTCCTTACTGTTCTACTGAAGGCAAAAAGTCACCTACATCTAAAATGACTTGAGGGTGAATAAATTGACAATAAAATTTCATTTTTGGACAAACTAGACCTATAGTTGTCCAAATAATTTTTAGGGTCACTAAACATGTCCCTAAGGTGGAACTGAACTCACTTGTGTTCTGGGGGTATGTGGGACCCCCGTTCAGATGGGGTTGAGGCACAGAGAACTGGGAGGAGCTGGCAGGGGCGCGCCGGTAGGTGCCGGTGGCTGACACCATCGAGTTGGAGGAAGAAGTGGTGGAGGAATTGTGTCTGGAGATCTGCCGGGAGATCGTTCCAAACTGAGACATCGGGATCGGTCCCAAACCTGGACCAGGAGGAACCACTGCAGAGAGGACAGAAGAAAAGAACAATCACAGAAGATAAGTCCAAAAAAGACTCAGTCAAGGGTGGGAGGAATAACCAAAGTAACTTGTTTCAAAACTAGCATGGCCACTAGGGCTGGGTGATATGGTCAAAAATATTATCACAATATTTTTTTCCATATTGATTACACTTAAATGTTATCACCTTGATGTGAAATTGTTCATTGCCCAGCGCTAATGATCACTGTGAAAAATGTGAGTGGTCACCTGGTGCCATACTGGGAGGGGAGGGTGTCGGCACAGCCAGAGGGATTCCCATACTATTACTGCTGTTCTCTCGACCGCCACTGCCCCCACTACTGCCACTGAGACAAGGAGAGACAATCAGGTTACAAAGAGCTGTTAAAGCAACAAGCATTATTGCCATACAAGTGGCATCCTTTATTCAGCGCATCAAAAAAGTCAAAATCTTTTACAACTCGAATCTGGAGAATACATGTGATAAATAAAAGGTTAAGAAACCGTTTACTGTTATCTCTAATCTTATTGACCTTCAGCTTTCTCAGTGAGTATAACAAGCCCGCTGGGAAAGCAATGACAGCGGTGAATCAAGTTTATAAGCAAAGAGATGAAGACCTTCAGATTTATTCTTGTATTTAAACAGTGCAATAAAATAAAAAAAAATGACCAATGAACAAGTATAATGAATGTCATAACTTCACTGACACTGTTTAGAGTGAGGAAAGGGAAATAAAGATGGAGACTGTGATAGAGTTTAGGGAAGTTCCAAAGCTGCACCAACATAAATCATTTATAGAGGTTAGAAACATACGGAAGCTAATTTCCCTCACAATCACTGCAACTTTTATCTCACAACTGCAAGCTATATATAAAAAAATAATACTAACATGAAACCCAACATTCAATGTTCAGTGCATGCTCTGATGGTGTTTTTACATTCTAGCTCTTGTAAAAGACTAAATAAATTAAAATTCACATTTATGACTCCAGGATACATTACCATTTAAAAGTTTGTGCTTGGTAAGATTTTTAAAATATTTTTGAAAAAAAGTCTCTTATGCTCACCAAGGCTGAATTCATTTGATTAAAAACACTAATATTGGTAAATATTCTTACCATATAAAATATCTGTTTTCTATTGTAATGCATTTTAAAATGTACTTTATTCCTGTGATGCAAAGCTGATTTTTTTCAGCAGCTGTTACTCAGTGTCACATGATCCTTGAGAAATTAATCTAAGAATCATTTCCTATTATCAATGTTGAAAACAGTTGTGCTGCTTATTCATTTTGTGGAAACAGTGATACATTATTTTCAATATTCAGTGATGAATACAAGGTTCATAAGAATACCTGACATAGAAATCTTTTATTAAAAACTCTTACTTTAGATCAATTTAATGCATCCTTGCTGAATAAAAGGATTAATTTCTTTCAAAAATAAAATTAAAAAACCCTTTTGAACTATTGTATATTCCAATATGCCCAGCACAGCGTCTCAAACCATCAGAAGGCCTGCGTTGTTGTGAGCTGTACCTGTGCGTTCGGGGTCTCTGATTGAGCGAGGCAGTGCGTCCTGGGCTGTTCTGGCTGCCCAGACGTGCTGGACTGGTCATGTAATCATTAGGCACCACAGGAGGTTTGACTGGCTCCAGCGTCTTATATGGTGTGTTTCGTCTGAAAAACAAAAAAATGATGACAGGATATTTTATAACATTCTAATAAAGGAGGTGTACAAAACAGCATGGACACATGAAATACAGTGACTTACCCCAGGGTACCTCTCCCTGCCATGGGTGGGCTTGGGGGCTTCTGTGTGGGTGGGTTAGTCCTGGATAATGTTCCTCCACCTCCCCGAGCTGGCTGGTTATTCCCTTGCTGAAAGACATTCGACAGGGAAAACAACATTAAGACAACTTGCACAGTCATGATAATACCTGATTATTCTAAATGCTAATCGGTTGCAAACATACAGCATGATGTAAACTACAAAGAAATGATTATACTGGACAAAACAGCAAAATATGATGGTTTTTATGATGTGTTGTATGCAGGCTGAATCCATTACACTCTTATAATGGCACCGGTTTTTCCTCAAATATATAAAAGATATTTCTGATCTAAAGTCTACTCATACTGAATTATGAAAATGTGCTATAATGTTTATTACACAATATTGTACAAAAGAAAATAAAGAACCAAGGCAGAGATGGTAGTGATACAGGAGCCAGAATAGTGGGTTGTGTCAGGCTGTACTTACCTTTGCTTTAAGCCACTAAGTGAAAGCATTAAGGAAGAGAGAAGATAAATCACGTTATTTAAACACTTGAACTTAATGAAAAAGTGAGAGAGGAGAAGCAAAACAAAAGACCTTTGAATAAAGAACAAACAAACAAACACTGATCTAATTTTACTGATAGGAATCAAGACAGACGGAGCAGAAAGTCAAAGCTGCTTCAGAAGACACATACAACCAAAAAAAACCAAACAGTTAACGGTAGCCATTAACTTCAATGGCATGGAAAAAAAATTCAAATGGAAGTCAATGGCTACCGTCAACTGTTCGGTTACCAACATTCTTCAAAATATATATTTTTTGTGTTAAGCAGAAGAAAGAAACTCTTACAGGTTTGGAACAACTTGAGGCTGAGTAAATGAAGACAGAATTTTAATTTTTGAGTTTGAAAACATTAACATCGTAGAGGTTCTCTTATATCTTGTTGTATATAACTAGTCACATTTTATTCTAACATTGGATTCCCTTACCCTTTTTCTGTGTGCTTTAACTTTTTTTAGCAAAAATGACTATATGTAAAGTATCTATTCACTTGAGGTCTTGTTTTTTTCTTGGTTTATTAATTTTTTTTTATTTTGTGTCTCTAAGCTAAGAAGTCAGTAAAACTTCTAGGTGTAATTTTTGATTTATAATTTATTTAAAAACCCTAAACCTAAGTAAGATTAATAGTAAGAATGATGCTTGTTTAGTAAACATCAAACATGTGACATTAAAATGTCAAACTTACTTTAACACCGTGACCCACATCATCCAGCAGGGTGTAATCTATGGGTTTCCTGATGTAGCGCACGGGGCGCTCCATGTTGCCGGGGGCGATGATTTTGTGGGTTCGAGATGTGTTTTTGTTGGTGGTGAGGATCCCGATCTCTCGTCTGGCAACTTTTTCTTTATGAATGTCCACAGTCTAAGTGAAGGAAAGGGATGAAAATGGGTGAAATTTTAGAATGGTAAATAATATTATATTCCAGTATAAATGGGTGAAATATTTTAGAATGGTAAATAATATATATATTCCATATTATATATAATATATAGGTATATATTATATATATATATATATATATATATAGATATATATATATATTGTATATATGTGTATATATATATATATATATGCCTCATATCTATGGGGAGATATATATAACATATCTATATAACACATATATAGCACACTCACTATAGATATATAGATATAACCGATATATAAAACAGCAAACAATTTAAACAATAATATATATACAATATATAGATATTATTTTATTTACTGCCTTTGAAAAATAGCATTCTCAAACTGCGAAAGACAGCAAACAATTTAAAATAATCTTAATAAAGGACCTTTACAAAGTTAAAAGCACTTTACTCTTAAGAGGATACAAAAAAAAAAAAGGTAAACATTAAAAACAATGCTTTACTCTTAAGAGGATACAAAGTTTTAAAGCAAAAGAAAGTAGAGAGGTAACAACACAAAACACATATAAAAAAGTGAGGTTTTTTAGAGAGGATTTAAACACATTCAAATATTCTGCATGTCTAATATTACGAGGGGGAGAGTTCCAGAGTTTTGGAGCAATGGAGGAAAAAGCCCGGTCACCCATAGAGCATAGACGAGCTGAGGGAACAGTCAAAAGGCCAGAATCAGAGGAACGGAGATCACATCTAGGAGAGCGAACAGTTAAAAGTTCCGAGAGACAATAAGGTGCCAAACCATGCAAGGCCTTATACGTAAACTGATCATTTTGAAGTCAATATGAAACCAGTTTCAAGATGAAACCATCTACAGTAAGTGTTAAGCCAATAAGCATATCCTCCGTCTCATCACTGTTAAGGCAAAGAAAATTTTGAGACATCCATATTTTTATCTCAGAGATGCAATGTTCCAGAAAAGTAACAGCTGGATAGTCACCCGGTTTTGAATGTACACCTGGGTGTCATCTGCGTAGAAGTGATAGTTAAGACCAACAGATCTAAGGAAATGACCAAGAGGTAAAATATACATACAGAAAAGTAATGGACTCAGAAGTGATCCCTGGGGTACCCCAAATTTGACTGAGCCAATTTTAGACTTGTATCCACCCATGGAGACAGATTCTTTAGGTTTAGATCCTTACACTAAAGTTCAGTAAAAACTTGCTAAATTTGACGTTTGCTGATATTTACTTGTCCATAATCCCTACACAGGCGACCCAGATAGCAAGATACACTCAGGCCAGTTTCAGTTAAATTCTCACCTGCTGGAGACTTTCGCCTGGCCCTGCTCCTGGATGCCTCACTGCCCAATTCTGGGCTGTTTTAACTGGACTACACCGCCGTATCCGAGCCGGAATCGGTCGTATGTGCACAGCGTTTAGAATTCTACATCTACTGTACTGTTCATTAATATTTCATTTAAAATTATTATCCATTTCTTCTTAATTATATAGATTAAAATATTAATACCATGACAGAAATATATAAACATCGCATTATTATGAATGCAGTTTTAAGATCCATTAAAGAAATCACTTAAGGTGGCATGAGGAAAATTTATTTACACAACTTATTTACAAAACCATGCATTTACAGAAAAAAAAAAAAAAACAGCAGTCATACAATAAGTGCAGATAAAATATTTAACACATTTTGAAAATTACCCATGTATTTGGTTATACTTGGATTGTAAAATTTAAGTAAAGCTTAAAACATTAAAAACTTTGTTGTTTTGAACAACATGTTTTTGGAATTAAACATTTTGTACATGGCAATATGATTTAAATGATTACCTAACTATTACTATGGATCATTTTTGAGTGAATCAGGGACTACTGTTCCTTGGTTGTTGCTCATTTTCCAAATCTTTTTTCAGGAATTGTAGTCCTTGTGTAACATGTCTTTCCACGTCTTAATCTGGTGTGTTCTTTGCTTGGGAGCTTTCATTTCTGCACCTGTAAAGAGCAAATAATATACAAGTATCCATTACTAAAGATCTAACTTAATGCACCAAGCTGAATTAAATTAAATAGATATTGTAGTAATTCACATGCTGTTTGACAGACTATTTACAACACTAATTGCAATGCTTGCCCAGCATGATTAATATTTAAAGAGTGTATCATCCTAATTAAAGGGATAGTTTGTCAGTTTGTCTAGAGTGTTTATTGCAATGCTTGCCCAGCATGATTAATATTTAAAGAGTGTGTTGTACTGTCTTGCACTCCAAGCACTGCTCTGTGTTCATTTTGTGCCATGTTAAGAGAAATAATCAGTTATTCTCATGTTATTCTACATGCTGAGTGAAGAAGCAACGGAGGTGATAAACTGTGATTCTGTGTTTGTGTTGTAGTCAGTTACATGTTTTGGCAGAGGTGAGCATCTGTACATGTAAAGTCTGCTTATATTCACTGTAGCAACTGTTAAAGCAGGACAGAGCTATTTCAGACATACTGATGCACATTAATATGATTGCAGTACATTCTCATCATGAAAACAGAGCATCTGTACAGTTTGTTGTGGTTATTTTTGTGGTTATTTGTAAAGTCTTTGTAGAGTCTTTGAAGAAATATGAAATACAAACATGTTTTGCTTATTAGAATGACATTCATAAAACAATAATGTGGAAACTAAAAATACAAACCTTTCTCCTTGTATACGCTGGACCGTCATCCTCCTCCTCTTCTTCATCGATTTGTTTGCGGATCGGAGTGTTGCTCTCAATGTTTAGTGCAGTAGAAACACTCTAGACTCAGATAACTATACTTAGATCAAAGACATCTCGTTCATGTATTAGCTTTAGGTGGTAAGCATACTGAAAGTTTTCAGGCAAATCATTAAAGCCGCGTTCGCTGCAGTCTCGCACAAGTTGTTAACTTTTTCAAGTTCCTTTATGAGCGCCTGCTAAGTAAAACACTAAAAATGTAAATGCACATCGATGCTTCCCAGACATATTTTATCAAAATGACCCCATACATCTTCATCTCTCAGTAAATAAGACATTGTGATTTGCTGTCATCACAGCCCACAGCACAGCAGATAGATGGCATGTAGGTCCTACAAATGGCGGCCGCACCACTGTGTGAGGTCACATGAAATCTACGAATAGATTTAAATTATGTATGAATGGTGTGTGAATACTAATGAAACAACTTCGTCAGTATTTGTAATATTTGCATTTGCATGTAAAGTGAGGATATATTTGGATGGGTACAGATAAATAAATTTAAATGGCATTAATTTTTTTAATAAATCTAATTTTATATAAATACAGTACTTCAAAGAATTTAGTATCTATTGACCCAAATAGAGGATTTATCGAAATCTGTCCATACATAAAATTATTTATATTTTAGAACATTTCTAATAGCTGATACATTTTAAATTTGTATATACTGTCCCAAAGTTGGGGTCTGTAAGATTATTATTATTTTTTTTTTTTTTTTTTTTAAGAAATTAGTACTTTAATTCAGCAAGGATGCACTAAATTGATCAAAAGTGACATTAAAGACAGCTACAATGATTTATATAAAAAAAATCTAAATAAATGCAGTTCTTTTGAACTTTCCATCCATCAGTTCAACATTGATAAGAAGAAATGTTTCTGCATTTTAGAATGATTTCTGAAGAATCATGTGACACTCAAGAATGTATTTATGGCAAAAATTTTAACAATATTTCACAATATTAGTCTTTTAATCAAATAAATGCAGCTTTGGTGAATATAAGATACTTTTACAAACATTATGTATTTTAAACGTACAATAAATATAATTCAAATAATTTTTGAAAGTTTGTTTATTATGTATTATATAAGTCATTACAATTTTTGTACGAATGTACATTTTACATACAAATTTGATTTTCACACTTGTCTTTGTTTTGTTTTGTGAACATATGAGGAATTGGCATTTTCTCTAATATCTCTGATTCAGAATCTAATATTTTAGAACAATTAATTTCTCACTAGATCAAATTTTATTGCCATTATATTGTCACAGTCATTATATGACTGTGAAATGGTTTATTAGTCTCTTAAATACTTATCTTCTGTCACTATGTGTTTGGTTTTATTTTCTATTATCCCAAAAACTCTAATTTGAAATAGCTTCTTCTGGGGAAGGAAGGCACTTTCATGATTTTGGATGAATTGTCTCGTATATGATCAAAATGGCCCGCTCTTATCCGGTTCAGATGTCTGTCTGGACTCTAACGATGGGATCTGAGACTTTGCCATTTTTGACATCATTTGCCTGCCATTTGTTCTTATCTTCTTAGAGACAAGTGGTGGTAAACTAGTTCGCAGGAGCCTTTTAACATCAGAAGGCGGTAAATCATTAGATCTAGTTTCCATTAAGGCTCTGCAAATCTACTCTAGCACATAATGGGGAATGGGATCTCTTCTTACCTTCAATAAACACACACCCTCTCCCTCTTTGGATGAAAGAATTCACGCCGACATTTTGTGTTCAAATGGTGATGCGTGTACAGAGAAGACTAAACGTGCCTGAGATGATCTTTACGAATCAGGGTCTAGTTATTATAGCAGTGTCAAACGTTATGATTATTTAATTTACAACATATTCAATGCAGTTAATCACTCTCTAGTCATGTAAATCTAATTATTTATGCATATTACATAAATAAAATGCAGTTAATCACTCTCTAGTCATGTAAATCTAAGCATTTTTGCATTAGGTGCTCCTCTCCCACAGCAATTATGAGATAATAGCTAGGGTTGATATATTAGGTTTTTTAATTAATTTGTATAGTATGCTTCACAATATGCATTGTTTCAAAACTGCTTTATTGAAAGTTGCATGGTTATATCAATAATTTTTGTGTTCATTTGAAGTTTTGTTGTAAGCAAGAGTAAATATTTCTCAGAAAGCATCAATGAAGATACAAATGGTTGTCTTAAGTCAAAACTAGTTGCTTAGCAAAAAGTCTGATTTGAGTTTAACATTTTCCAAATTTAATCAGAAGTCATTTAAGCGACAATGTTGAAAAATACAGGGTATGGCTTTAATTTCAATTAGTAGCAGCTCTGATTACAGGCAGAATTACTATAACAAGATGGCTTTCCTTGCTGTGGTGAAATATTTACATTTACATTTATGCATTTAGCAGACACTTTAATCCAAAGCGACTTACAGTGCATTCAGGCTACACATATTAGATGTATCACTGTAAATATTTTGAAAAATTACTAATATCATGTAAAGGATTTTGTACATATCGCCTACCTCTAAGAAATTTAAACAGGGATCTGTCAGAAGGTTAACACATAATGATTTAATAAAATTTACTAGTCACATTTTATTTGATTTCCAACAACTGAATGAATGAACAAACAAATGAATGCCAGTTGAATTATATAATAGTTTTTAACTTTGCACATTTGCGGTAAACAGTGTGTAAAATTGGAGAATCATGTTCAATCCTGTGTATATTATAGATCATATTTTTGTCTCTTTGTTTTAAGATTAAACATTGGTTAAAGTTCTGGTTTTACAATAAATAAATTCAGCTTAAACCCTGATGCTAAACTTTCCACTGTGATAAAAGTAGTCAAAAGATAACTGCTCTTTTTTTCAAAGCATGCTGGATGTTTTTTGTTGGAGTTGTGTTGCCCATGGCTGACCTGAGAGATATGGTTGATGGAGGACTCCATCCTGCGCAGCTGTGAAGCCTGAATATCCAACAGCTGCAGCACATTGTTGGCTAAGGCGTTGATCTGATAGGCCACGCTCGCCAGGGACTGGGTAGTGTAGGCTTTGGTCTCCTCGAGGGCTTTCCTCTTGTCTTGTGCCTAAGCATAGATTTAAAAAAAAAAAAAAAGATCCCACAAGTTTTAAAGATATGGTTTGCACAAAAATTACAATTCTGTCATTATTTACCCCTCCTAATGTCATTGCTTGTGAAATATAATTTCAACCCAGTCATCCACAAGAAATGATTTTCCAAACTAAAAGCTGTTGTGCCTTTGTGAATGATGATGTAAAAGACTGTCATGTGGAAAAAGTCACTGGCTGCCCAATGAAAGGTCAGTGATCCTCAGAGCGACAATGGGAAGTGATGGGCACGTGACACACTAGATGCAGGTTCTTCCAGGATTGTCTATTATAAGTGTACTACTAATCAAATATTTTGGGGTCAGTATGATTTTCTAAAAGAAATTAATGCTTTTATTCAGCAAGGATGCATTGTGTGACAATAAAGACATATAAAATGACAAATAAATGCTGTTCTTTTGAACTTTCTATTTATTGAATAATCATGAAAAAAGTGTACCATGGTGTCCACAAAAATATTAAGTAGTACAACTGCTAGCACAGCATCGATAACAATAAAACATGTTTTTGAGCAAATCAGCATATTAGACTGACTTCTGAAGGATCATGTGACACTGACGACTAGAGAAATGATGATTAAAATTCAGCTTTGATCAATGGAATTAATAAAAAATAAAACAAGGTAATTGTGATCTCACAATTCAGAATTTTATTCTCAGAATTGCGAGTTCATATCTTGCAATTCTGACTTTATGACACGCAATTGCGAGTTATTGGCCTGGTTTCACAGACGGGGCTTAGCTTAAGCCAGGAGTAGGCCTTAGTTAAATTAAGATATTTAAGCAACTTTTATAAATATGCCTTAGAAGAAAACGTTACATGTGTGCATCTTGAGACAGAACAATAGAACTGACATATTTTAAGATATGTCAGAGCAAGATATTTTCAGTTGAGACAGCTCAAACATGCATTTTAGTCTGGGACTAGCCTTAAGTCATGTCTGTGAACCTGGGGGATAAAGTCAAAATTGCGAGTTATAAAGTCAGAATTGTGAGATACAAACAGTTCAGAGCAATTCAGACTTTCTTTTTTTCACACAATTGTGAGCTCATATCTCGCAATTCTGACTTTTTTCTCTTAGAATTGCGAGTTATAAACTCACAACTCTGAGAAAAAAAGTCAGAATTGTGTGAAAAAAAAAAAAAAAAAAAAAAAAAAAAAAAAAAAAATCGCAATTACCTTGTTTTATTTTTTATTCAGTAGTGATGTAACGATTAACTGCGGCCGGTTGGAAGTCGATTCAAATCTGGGACGATTCAAATCGGTTGAGATTTTAAACAAATCTATTCAGTAGTGATGTAACGATTAACGATTCATTTAGGTGTAGGAGTTTATATGAGTATGTCTGAGGGGAACTTACTGTCTTTAGAAAAGTTTAGATGGTATTTTTTCTTTTCATCTTTGTATAATGCATATTAAAATTCATAAGTGCAGTGTTGCTTCGTTTACAGCAGAAACCAAGGAAACGCTTTAGCGCCACCTGAGTGAATCTACATCTCAATTAGCTCGTCCGCTGTTTCATGCAGATATTTTTATGATTGGTTTCACAAAACTGAAGTCAGACCATTCTGTTTTTGCTTCAAAATTTCCAAATTATACAATCTTATTTAAATTAAAAACTGCTCATGTTGCATGTGTGCAGCATCTTTGTTTGGATCATGATTAAAATGAAGTGGTTGCCTCTAATTTTAAATAGAAAGAACACAGACAAAGCCTTATTTTGTTTATATGAAGAGATTTATTTTATTTGTGTTATTTATTTGCTTTGGGGCTTGTTTTAAAATTTCAATTTAGTTTTGTTGTTTACATTTACCTTCGATTTACATTTTGTCATTTAGCAGACGCTTTTATCCAAAGCGACTTACAAATGAGGACAAAAGAAGCAATCAAAACCAAACAAAAGAGCAATAATTTACAAGTGCTATATTAGTATATTATTAGAGTTATATTTAAATTTCACATAGAAATGTACAGCATTTTGTCCAAGCAATAATAAAAGGACACATTTAATTCATAATTTGACTTAAATATCATTTTGTTTAAAAAAATCGTGAATCGAATCGTGAGTTGAGTGAATCATTACATCCCTATTATTTAGTGGCGGAAACAGGCTTCCATACATATGAGACTTTTTTCAAACACATAAAAAATGTTTACCAACCCCAAACTTTGGAACGGTAACATTACTGTATACTGCTTTAAATAAACACATCTACTAATTAAAAAATGGGATCAGGACCCCAGTAATATAATGATTTGAGTTAATTTTATTGGGAGAAGAAAGTGGCTGCAGTGTGATTATGAGAGATGTAAGACAGGTGGTCAAATATACAATTTAGCAGTCATTATACAAAAACATTTGACAACAGAATGATGTGAATGACCAATAAGAAGTATTTCATAGTGATAAAGCAGGAGATTCTGTAAACTAATCTGACAAATGATCCTGAAAACAATCTGATGAAACCAACAGGCAACAGTAACAATGATAAACTCTGGTTAAACAGTTTTCAGACAAGAGCGTGAGGCGACAGACACACCATTTCAGTGAGGATCCATATCCTATTGTTGCTGAAATTCAAAACATTTAGCATTTCAAACAATTTCATGTTTCATCAATAACTTACACTTTAGCTTAGCATGACAGACATGAGCAAACATTAAAACTAAAGACATGTGGACTTCTCACTCTGCTTTTAAAGCCGTTAAAGGAATTAAACATATGGAAATAACATTTTGAGTTATTTTAGCATTTTTTAGCTTTGAGTTATTAGCTTTGGCATACTGATAGTGACCGTGTCAGAATGCTATGACATGAATACCAGTCACTGACTAGTATATACATGCATACCATAGCTGACTCTATTGTAAACAATTAGCCCTTAGACAAGCATGCAGCACTGACCGCAGGTCTGCTTCAAACACCACCTGTTCCTGCACGTCAGTCCCGCTCAGCTGTTCTGAGACCATGTGTCTGTCGATACAGATGAATGGAAGCATGAATGTCCTGGCTGTGTATTCCACATTGTCCTACTAGACTGCTACCCCAAAGCTCGAAAATAATGAATGGCGTTTTAATAATTAAGAAACATGATCATTTATCAGGTAATGCTTTCACTTATTATGTCCAAAATGTCATATGATTACTATTAACATTTATAGATGTACACCAATATTTCAAGTTTGGGGTTTGTAAATTGATTTAATATTTTATGCTCACTAAGACTGCATTTATCTGAATAGTAAAAACAGTACCATTTTGGAAAACTAGTATAATTAATTTATTTGATACATTTTAAATTCGATTTGACATTTTAAACGTTTTTAAAAATACATTTTGTAATTTATTCCTGCTGAATTTTCAGCATCATTACTCCAGTCTTCAGTGTCACATGATCTTTAGAAATCATTCTAATATGCTGATTTGCTGCTCAAGAAACATTTCTGATTATTATCAATGTTGAAAACAGTTGTGCTGCTTTATATTTTTGTGACAACTGTGATACATTAAGGATTGAAAAGAAAGTTAAAAAGAACAGTATTTGTTTGAAATACATATGACTAAATTCTGTCTAGTGTCAAATCCCTGCTCTGGACCTCTTCTCCAGAATGATACACCCACCAAAACCTCAAGAGAGACATTTTTGAATCATTTTAGTCCTCTCATGAGTCCTCTGTGAATATCTGAGAATGTATCATTGCTAAACCAGCTCGGGTTTAAAGACAGTGGCTCTCCACTAAATATGCAAAACATCATTAAATTCCCAACATTCTTGTCTCGTACTGTTTTCATCTTTATAAATGTTTTTTATTTATTTTTTTTTATTATTATAATTTTCATTAGCCAGAATATAACAGCGTATTATAACCACACTGTGAGATTGCACAAATGTGAAAAATGAGGCAAAAAGTTGTGAAATATTGGTCGTAAAATTACTTGTCATTGGGTTTATGAATTAAATGACAAACACACACCACATACATATACTATATATATATATACACATATATTACATATACATAATGATATATTATATATATATAGTATATATATATATATATATATATAGTATAGATATATATAGTATATATATATATATATATATATATATATATATATATATATATATATACACACACACACACACATTATTTTTGTATAATGTATGAAAATGTTAACTGGACAATGTATCATTTGAAAGCCTCTGAATCAAATCAAATCATAATCATATTGTATCATGGTCTAAGGTATCGCCAAATTTTGTATTTCTGGCTAAAATCATTATTTTTTTGTATCATGGTCTAAGGTATCGCCAAATTTTGTATGAATTGAATGTCCTGATTTTACACCCCTTTCATTTAATACATTTTATCAACAAAAACATTGCTATTTATTTCCAAATAAATCCAAAACTTTCCCCAAAACAATGCCTCATTTTTCATTTAATTTTGACAAAAAGTAGGGCAGAGCCAACAAACCACTCCCTCATACATTTATATTGCTTTTCCTAAGTTCAATAAATTTGAATTTATTTGAAGTATTGAGTTTATGGGTGGTGAGAGATTAACACGAAATATGAGATGAAAATTATGTGATGATGGTAATGTTTTAATGGTAATGTCTGTTATGAAATTATTTTCGACTAGTTGATTTTATTAATTTGGATTTATTTCAATTTTCAGACCTCAGATCAGGTACAGCTGTGTCTCAATAACTTGTGTATCATATTACTAGATGCTCCTAGTCCATATGTAGAGTACTGGGTGTTAAACAAATACTAAATAAATGTGGTTTAACTGAACAACTGATCATCATCAACCTACAGTGACACAAGACACTGTCTCACTCTTATTCCACTCATTATCACTGCAGAATTCCCTAATAAAACACAATACCCATATATTATATATTAAATTACGTTCTGTGATTCTCATTTATACCCTGAAAGAATACTATACTACATCATTTGGACACCTGAAGCAATTCTCCTCATCAGGCTCTCTCACTGGCCTGTGCTTTTAATGTAGGTGTGTGTGTGAAAAGGCTTGAGTGAGAGACAGACACATTAACACACAGGTGTGTGTGTCAGCAGTAACTAATTCACACCATCACCGACATTTCGCGTCTAGTCGTCTCGCCTTCTGCCTCACACGCAATACACATTTGCCACACACACACACACACACACACACACACACACACGCATAAATGATATTCACTGCACGTTCCACCGGCGTTTGATGTTTTGTTGTAGAGTACGTGGATGGTGTTCATTAGGTTTTATAGAGTTTGGAGTTTATATCAAATATCTGCGCTTTCATCACATTCAGAGGCATGACACCCGTCTGCGCCTCGAGAGAAACCAAACAGCAGAATCCAGTGGAGAAATGGAAAATTTGAGTAATTTTAACAATTGAGATGATGTCTTATTTGTTAGAAATGTGGTACTTGCTTTCTTTGAACACATTCTGCAGTCGATACATTGACGCTGCTTGACCTGCAATATGCTATTAGATATCGAAAAACTATTGGTTTCTAGCAATCTTTAGGACGTTTTTTTTTCCCATTAAGTCATTATATATATATCTTTCTCATTTTTTAAAGATTTGTCTCCATCCATCGTAGCGAAAGCGGCACGTCTCTGACACACCCTCTGAAAGTGAATTCGTGCATTGTGTGCATCAACGCAAATATCATCCAAATCCAAACGCTCGGCATTCATATTAAATGAAGATACAGCGCGTATCGTGACTCGACGCGCCATCGTGATCGTTTAGACGAGGATCCTGTGTAACGCTATATATGCAGTGCTTTGTATTTCTATATATTAAGTACTTATTATTTCAATCACATACACACTGATTCAGACAATACATGAAAGGAGAAGGTATAATTGTTCTCGCAATATTCCGCGACCCTTGACAAGTTTTTGGTAGCTCTCTACAAGGGCTTTTTTTCCAGCCCGGGATTTCTTCCTCTAACAACATTTGTAGCTCTGCCATCTTACATCCCTCTGCATTACTCCTCTCCCTCTGCTTTCATTTGAACACAGCGGAGCTTCACTCTCCGACAGGAGGTCCCTCGCCTGGCATTATGGGATTCCCGTTGGCTCCTCTTTTTCAGCAGGCCGACAATTCTCAACGCGGCGCTCTACGCACTGTGCTGTGATTGGCTGCTCGGCTCTGAGAATTCGTTATGGACCAATTGGAGAGGAGTGCGATTCTCTCAGCGATGAGAAATACCGCGGTTTTCTACAACAGCATTCTAACCAGAACGTGTGATATGGACAAGCAGCGAGGGCTGTATTAAGACTAATGAGTCTTTGTTTTTGTTTCGGGAAATGTTTAAGATAATATGTCTAAGACATTAAGTATGTGCGGCTGTTTTAAGTATTTTTTTATTTTTTATAGTATTTTGTTAGGGTTTTAAGATATGTTTTTATAAATTTAATGATTATTTTAATGTTGTGATTAATGGTGTGGATAATGATATACAAATATAAAATATAAGCACCATGCGACAGTAAATCATGAACAACTCCCAAAGCTACAGCAAAAAACATTAAAAACCTAGAAATTAAGCTGGTGGAGCCGATGTTTTTTAAAATAATAAAAATTATTGTTGTATAATAGAGACGCTTCTATATACTACTCGTGTGATATTGCTCATATATATTCTGAATGTTCATAACATGTATAAGTCCATCCAGTAATATAATAGCCTAGGTGTTGGACAGCTCCTTGCTAAAAATCTCAGCATGAGCAAAAGCCGTTTAAATATCCTTTCGCAAAGCATTGTGGATCATGTAGGCTAAAGGCGCGCTACAGTCTATTGATCACTATTGAGTCTGGCGTCATTGGAAACTACATCACCCAACTGCATCTGTTTCAGTTAAACCCTAGGACGCACCGAACAGTTTTTTTTTTTCAGATGGACGAAACACAGAAGGCAAGTAATAATATTTTATGTGGTGTTTTGCTTTTTGTTGTTTAGTTTAGCTATTCAGTGTCCTAAAATCTCGGGCAATTTTTTTTAAAGAGTTTACAATGTGATTTCTTAGTATGGCAAATGTTTTATTTTAATGTTTTTCAAAGATTAATTAATTAACCTGATATTAAACTAATTTTGTTTTTAATCTTAGAATGATCTCAAAGTAAAAAGCGGTGCTAAACTCTGATTTTGTGGTGGCTGTACTTTAAAAGTAAATCATTTATAATATTAATTCAAGTGATGGAGGATGTTGAAAGTCTGACAGGAATCAATGTTGAGTAGGATACTACTGTAAGGTTTAAAGTTTAAAAATGATAAACAGTTTTAAACATTCCTTCAAAATTTAGAAACGTAATCAAAAAGTAATGAAATATAATCAGTTACATTACTTTAATAAAGTAACTGAAATAGTTAAATGACTTATTACATCTGTAACCTATTACATTTCCAGAATAACCTTCCCAACCCTGGATATGAAGGACAATGGAAGATCCCAAATCTATTCAGAGGAGGTTTGAAGCGGCTGATCTGAAGTTTACCTAAAGATGGTATTACCTCTTTATTAAGGATTAAATATCAGTGTCAAGTATTGAACTACATTGTTTTCTTTTTAAATAACAATGAAAATGTCTTTTAATCAAACTTTCCTCATTTCACACAGGCTCCTTTGACCTGTCCGATGAAATGCTGGTTATGTTCTACAGTTACTACACACAGGACCATGTAACACCCCGAAACCCAACTCTTGGGATCTTATTGGTAAAGCTAAATGGTAACTATCATCCACTAAAATATTATTTTTTTGACTTAAATCTACATGATATTTTCAGTTGAATTTGGTGTACATTTCAAATTAAATGTTTACTTGTTGTTATATCTGAGAATATGCATATTAAATCCAGACACACGTGTGTGTTTTTTGCAGGGAGGCGTGGGAAGCCTTAGGAAATGTGTCAAAGGACCAAGCCATGCTGGAATATGTTCAGGAAATACAGCTGGTTGTAAAGATTGTAGAGATGAAGCTCTCTCACACTGAGGTATCAATAAAAAATAGTTTAAACCAGAAACAATAAAATGTTTGATTACAGATAATAGAAACCCTCCTGGTCACAGACAGGATGGCAGAATTAATGGACACTCCTGACCCATTTTATGAGATAGTGTTGGAAGGTGATGATGATGAAGAAGATGACGAGGCTAGTGAAGCAGCACCCTTATCCACAGGTACTTTTATGTAAAAGCATTTAATCATTTAATCTGAGCCCCTTTAATCAACATTTTATATTTTGATGAATTTTCAAACAGGAGACACTAATGCTGAAAAAACGGATGATGCTGCCGCTGAGAAAGTTAAAGAGGGGGAAAGTGAAATTAATGGGGAAAATATAGAAGATGACATGGAGATGGAGGAGAGGTACAGCAACAACTTTGTGTCTTTATGTTGTGAAATCGGCAAGACAGATCTGACTTCTCAGCTCTTTTCTATTCTGCAGATTCAAGTGCATTTGCAGCAGGGAGAGAAGATTTATCAGTGTTTAATGGAAGTGAGGAGAACAGCATGATCTTCTCAGCTGATGACGCTCATTGTTCACTGAACACTGAGGAGGAAGAGGAGGAACTGGCTTATGGTTTAGTTTTTGGTCTTTAGTTCCATTTCAAGGCCCAAGGTTTAGCCCAACTAGTACTTGTGTTGGAGAATAAAAAACTTGGGGTCCCAGGCACTCTGATTAAAAAAGATTTAGCAGTCATTTAATGAAATTACACTGGCAGAGAAAATAAACAGGTTGTCTGTTATAATCTGTGTGTTTGAAAAATATGATTTGATGACATCATTCTCACTAAATATCACACAGATGACTCGGACGATGAGATGTACAGTGACTCAATGGAAAATACAGCAACACAAGAGAAGGTACAGTTTCCAGTGATGTTTTTAGTTCTTTCACAGAAAGAAAGAAAAAATACATTTGCCAAAATTAAAATAAAGACTATTGTAGAACAATTATAATTCTCTAATATAGAAATTTTATTATGATTTAAATTAAAAAAAAATTGTATTGCAGTAATTTTATGACTCGAGTTAGAAAGATTTTTCAATGTTTCAATTTTCAAGTCTTTTATGCTTAACAAGACTGTATTTATTTAATCAAAAATACAGTAAATTATTATTACAATATAAAATAACTGTTTTTCATTTGAATATACTTTAAAAAGTAATGTATTCCTATTTATTATCAGTATTAATCCTCCAGTCTTCAGTGTCACATGATCCTTCACAAATCATTTTAATATGCTGATTTGCTGCTCAACAAACATTTCTTATTATTATCAACAGCTGTGGAAAATGTGATACATTTACACCTTTTTTTGTGATAAATATAATTAATTTAAATTTATTAAAAAAATTAAAAAAATATTTTGTAAGAATATAAAAGTAATTTTATATCAATTTTAATGCAAGAAAATCTAGTGTATATGAATACTTGGAACATCAAAAAGAACTAAAAAAAAAAGGTCCCATAATGGTCCTAAAATTTTAGGCTCAACTGGATTACTGCTTCTTTTAATTTTGATGTTCAGTGTGACCTGGACATGTTTTTTGTGAGATTCACCCTATAGTACAATACTCATACGTTCTTTCAAAGCTCTTAATAATAAGCTGATAAACTTATTAAACACTTTCATGTTTGCAGTCTTCAAATTCAGAAAACCCTTGAAACAACAGTCGTTAATGTGATTCATAAGTTGGGTTGAATCCATAGAATCCATCATGCTATGAGGTCACTCTGATGCATCATACATCACCAGAGATTTGAAAGTGTTAAGTGATTCTTGGCAAAAGAACTAACTATGACTTTAAATCCTTGGCAAAAACATGGATTAAGTGACATCAACTGCAGTCCATCAATAGATAGTTAGGACAGGCTTGTGACATTTTTTGGAGAGAAATAGAGAGAGAGAACTAAAGGAAGAAATGTATTTGTTTGTCATGTCATGTCAGAGCGATATAAATGGGAGTATGTGGTGTGTTCCCTAGGGTTCGGGAGTTCCCAGGGTCCATTTGGCAGATGTGAGTGTGACTGGGGCCAACATGCAACAAGGGGGAAACAGAGCGCCTCAGTGTGGGAGTCAGGATGGAAAACCACAGGGAGTTACACCCCCCGTCCCCCACCCACCGACACTTGGACCGGTCCAAACTAACAGAATCTCAGCAGGCAGTGGAAGAGGTTGGGCATGAATCAGTGTTTGAATGAGTCTTGAGCACCATGACGTCAACAAGCAATTATGTGATCAACAAGCCAATTTTCCAACAGCATTTGTCTAAACTTACAATGCGAGTGAATACTATTATACTACTGCTAGAAATCATTTCCTAAAAAGGCAAGACTCTATTACTATTGCATCGTGGCATTTATTGTAGTCTTGATATTTTTTTCCATTCATCACTGAGCTTGGTTTCATATAATAACAAGAAAAAAGTCACACTTTAGATACTTTGAACTCTGTAAAGCCTGACATGTGAAATAAAAGTCAGAATTTTTTTTTTTTTTAAATGGCACAGTTTATTGAACCTTAAAAAAAAGAAAAGAATGTTTGATATATTGATACATAAAAATCCATACAATTCAGATGTGTCAAATAAAATATATCAAATATACCGTATTTAATACATCTGGATTTTATAGCTCTTTTAGTATGATATAGTGAGAATATTGAGCTCATACTTGAGGAGTGAAAAACGCTCCAGTTACTAACAGAACCTCAGTTCCCTGAGATAAGGAAACAAGTGTTGCATTGAATGCTATGGGTAAACTCCTGTTTACTCTGAATACTGAAGCATCCAATAGTGTTGTGCTATAAGCAAGTGCAGAACGAAGCTGCCCTGCAAGTCCCACCCAGAAGCGCCTGTCCAGAGGGCTCCAACAAACATGAACTAATTTGAGCCTCAAGACATTAGGCTGGGGACTACATAACAGGACCTTCTCCACTCTTAGAGGGGATTAGGCAATTTAAACAGACAAAATCCAGAGGGCGAAACCCTTCCCGAAATAATAAACCCTGGTGAAGGTGGATGGCGATGACCAGCCGGCAGCCGCACAGATATCATCAATAGAAATCTCACTGGACCAAGCCCAGGAGGAGGCCATTCTCCTGGTGGAGTGGGCCTTTACTCCTATAGGACACTGTAAGCCCAATGAGGCATAAGCCAGGGCTATAGCATCGACTATCCAATCAGCAGCCCTTTTGAGTGACCTCCGAAGCATACAAAGAACTGCTCTGAGTGCCAAAACGAGCCAGAGGACTCCATACACTAAGAGTCAAGACCGGGCAGAGTGGATTGGGACCCTGCTCATCCTCTGAATTGGGAAGAGCCAGAAGGGTAATGACTTGTGCTCTGAACAGAGTAGAGAGAGTTTTAGGCCCAAAGAGCGAGTAACCTAGTTCTATGGTTTTTAGAACCCAGCTTGACACATCCAGAATGGCTTTCCAAGCCTGGAGCCGGATGGCAAGTGTGTACAATAGGTTTTTCAGCAAAGTTCTGATCATGTTGATAATTTAGAGGCCAAAATGAATTTGTGTATCAAATATAATAAAGTAGGATGATAAAGTTGGATGATTTATATTTCAAATACTCTCAGGCCATCAGTTAATGGGAACTATCCGACCAGACGAACATGATAACTTATCAGAGCGTGGTTGCCAAGGACATGGCTAGCGCTGGGAGACAGAAGAGAAAGCAGACAAGCAGGCATTTAACACACAGATCGTTGAGATATTGTCACAGTTACAGGACAATACGCAGGATGTGCTGCACAGACTGACCACACTAGAACTTCTCACAGCATCACCAGTAAGACCAGCACCAAAATATGGCTCAAAACAAGTAACCACAAGCCTAGACTGCTCACCAAGGCTGCATTTATTTGATCAAAATAGACAGTAATATTGTGAAATATTATTGACATTTAAAATAACTGTTTTCTATTTTAATATATTGTAAAATGTAATTTATTCCTGTGATGCAAAGCTGAATTTTTTAGCATCATTAATCCAGTTTTCAGTGTCACATGATCCTTCAGGATTCATTCTAATATGCTGATTTGCTGCAACAACAACAACAACATTTATTATCATTATATCAAAGTTGAAAACAGTTGTGCTGCTTAGTGTTTTTGTGGAAACTGATACTTTTTTCAGCATTCTTTGATAAATAGAAAGTTAAAAAGAACAGCATTTATTTGAAATAGAAATCTCTTGTAATATTATAAATATCCCATTTGATCAATTAAATGCATTCTTAATGAATAAAAGTACAGATTTTTTAAAGGGGTCATATGATGTTGCTAAAAATAACATTATTTTTGTGTATTTGGTGTAAGGAGATGTGTTTATGTGGTTTAAGTTTCAAAAAGCTCATTTTCCACATACTGTACATTATTGTTTATTACTCTATGCCCCGCCTTCTGAAATGCGGTGATTTTTACAAAGCTCATCTTTCTGAATGTTGTAAAGCGAGGTGTTTTGTGATTTGTCAAGTGCGTTGTGATTGGCTGAATACCTCAAGTGTGTGACGGAAATGTTACGCCCCTTACCATACTGTGATGCTGTGTGTCCCGGAGCGCCAAGACAAAAAACATTAAAACTCATTATAAATGAGCCATTTGTTGCATCCAGTGGGGACATAATTATGGATTATAATTACAATACCAGCCGTTCTCAATTTCAGTCCTCGTGCCCCCCATTTAGATAATCAGCTCGTTAGAAGTGAGCTCCGTGCATGAACTGTGTTCCCATTGACATGGTCCCTACACAGTGTTCATTGCTTCCTACTCCCTGAGCCGGGGCAATCTGTTGAAGTTTACTTCACTTCGGAACATTCATTCATGGACTTGCGGTGCGCAACATCTTCACACATGGACAAGTGTGACATCTAACACCTCTGTAAATAAATACAATTTAAATTCATGTCTCGCACACTTCAATGCACTTTGAATGGAACATATATACGTTCGATTCGAACTGGAATCATGGCGGAATATCCTGTGATGTCCACTTACATTCGAATAGAACAAACGTCTGAAGCCATAAGAGAAACATACAAAATGTGCAGAAAGGGGGGGCGCGAGGACTGGAATTGAGAACCGCTGACTTATACTGTCTGTTTACGCATTGTGTTGCATCGCGCCGCATAAACATAAAACCATGTCTGCATTTGTGAGAGGAGAAATCACAGACAACAAGCTCTACACTACACAGCTCAAAACTCTCGTTTGAATCGTCAGTGGCAAATTCTTTAAATACGTTCTTACAGACTGTGAGTCAGAACAGTCGGCATTATAGTCTACTCTCCCAGGATCAGGAAACAGTCCTCCATAAAACGCACTGCACACATCTGGATTGAACATTTGGGTTGAACTGTTCTGTAACAGTGTTGTAAATAGAACTTAACCACTGATTTCTAGTCGTGTCCTCTTTTGGAAGGCCAAACAAAGAAGTTTTGCTTTCACAATGAAAACACACAGCGTCTCCACAACATGGCAGCGGCGGCAGCAGCGAGAATAAAAGTTACGCCTGTTTTCTTTACGTGAACATTTGGCCGGCGTTATGCAAATCTTCCCACATCATGACGTAGAGATGTGGGGCCGTGTTAGAACGAGCCGTTTTAGGAGGACATGGTTGACTCAACTTTGATAAAGAATGTCTCTTTGGATTTGAGACTTTAGTCTTTGCAACTTCACAGATCTTCTTTATGTACCAAGAACTTGTAACACTCCAAAGAGAAAGGAAAATTTGAAATCACATCATATGACCCCTTTAAAGTAAATAAATAAATAAAAATCTTACTGACCTCAAACTTTAGAATGATATCATATGCGTATCATAAACATTATAGTTTCTATAATGTACGGGAAGCAAAAAATATATATAAATTACCAGCAAAATGTCAGCATTTATTTGATATAGAAATGGTAGTGTATATTTTGAATTAGGCCTTATAACCCATGATTCTTAACATTGTATGGTAAATACCATAAAATATTCACAATTCAATAACTGTATTAAAACCCTTAGTAAAGTTAAAGTTGATATTTAATCTTTTATTTGCTTATGTTTTGTTTTAGGCTGAAATCATTCCCCTCAAAGCTTGGCACACTTAAGTCACCAAAAAAGGTCTGTTTATATGACTTCAGATACATGGAATGTCATCGTCTGAAATATCACTTTGTAACAATAGAAATTACTAACTGTATCTGTATTTATTCTGTTTTTAGAGGTTGCCTCGGTGGCCTTTAAACATATCCCCTATCACTGTAGTGCTGACAGTTATCTGGCCCTTTGCTGTGCACTGGCGGGTGCAGTTTTACTTACAGAAAAGGAGGAGGTAAGAATTTGTTCATGTACTGTTAACTATAAACTATACGTTGATAAAAGTACCAATTTTCTTCAAATCCAACATGAACAAATACTGCTGAGTAAAACACTGTCTGTGTTGCATCTTTGTTGTTGTTTTAGATGGTTAAGAGTGAAGTGAAGGTTCAGGTACCAACTGCACAGCTCCTGAAGACTTTCACCCGGTCTGAATGTTGTGATGCCACACTAAGCCTCAGGACTTCAACAAATACTTAATAAGGATACACACTATTCAAAAGTTTGGGATCAGTATGATTTTTTTCTGAAAGAAATTAATACTTTATTCAAAAGTAACAGTAAAATCATTTATAATTTCTATTTCAAATAAATGCTGTTCTTTAAAACGTTCTATTTATCAAAGAATCCTGGAAGAAATGTACCATGGTTTCCACAAAAGCATTAAGCAGCACAACTGTTTTCAACATCGATAATAATAAGAAATGTTTCTCGAGCAGCAACATATTAGAATGATTTGGAGTAATGATGCTGAAAATTCAGCTTTGCATCACAGGAATGAATACATTTTGCAGTATATTAAAATAGATAATCGTAATAATATTTTACAAAATGACTGTTTTTACTGTATTTTGGATAGGCTTTTGAATGGTAGTGTTCAAAATATTGACACCGTTTCTGTATTGTGTATCGTGTATTAGGTTGTTTATATGAGTGCAGGTAGTTTACAGTCATATGAATATATCTCAGCTATTAAAGATCCTTTTCTGACACATTATGCACATTTTTACATTTTCCTCTGAGTTATTACATTTCAAACTAGAGGACAAATGCAGGAAAAATAAAGTCTTTTGACTTTTAAAATATGGACAGAAATCAAATGCCAGGGACTCTCGTCTGTAATAGCTTTTTGCAAATGGAGATTAATTATAAAAATAAAATGTGTGTGGACAGATTCACTGTATCGAAGTGAAAAGCTCAGACTGTCTTTCTGATATGAATGTCTTCCGGCATATATGTGGACCATTAAATCGACGACAATGTTAGTATATTTTTAAGCGGCAGACATACACTACCTATGTTATTGTAAAACAGGCAATCTTTCTGTAAGATGAATAAAGAATTTGAATGGATAATTGTGTTTTTGACTGCATAAAAGACAGATAGACAGACAGACAGACAGACAGATAGATAGATAGATAGATAGATAGATAGATAGATAGATAGATAGATAGATAGATAGATAGATAGATAGATGACAGACAGTGAACATGAAAGATTTGTGTTAAAATCAAAGACACTCAATGTGGGCCCATTGAGATACTGTAGTGTTTTCCACACAGACTCAAATAAAGGGACACAAGGACATAAACACTACTTAGGATCATAGACAGTAGCTTAGGATGGATAGTTTGTGCAGTCAAGATCACTGCCATGGTGAAGGTTTATGAATATTAATTACGTTATATGACGTTCGACCTGTAGACATCGCTGAGTTGCTGTTTTTTTTTTATTTTTTATTCAAGGAACAATAACAGACAATGTTATCAAGAAAACAAGATTAAAATAAAAGAAGAAAAGAAATAAAAAAAAGAAAAGACAGACAAATTACAACAAACAAAAACAGATGCCTGGGGGAGGATTTTTTTGTGTCATGCATTCATAAGAAATAAAAGGAGGACAGTTGAATATTATGGACGAAGCAAATCGATCGGATCGTCCGAACTGGATCCAGCAGCACTCCGTCGTAAGAGCGAGTCACATTCCTGATCATACAAATTGATGCACTGCATATTTGGACAAGTGTAATTTAATTCTGTCTTCTCTTAAGTAACACGACCTGATGCATTTAGATGTCGGTGACAGTGCTCAAGTATATGCTGCCTTCCTGGTGTACATGGATCTGACGGAAGGGGAGGAAATGGCAGCAGTACTTACATTTTAGTTAAAAGTGGAACGTAAAGTTTTTCAAAAGATTCTTAACGCTTTTGCCTTTTTTGGCAAAAAAAGGTGGTTGGTGTTTCCTGTCTAGAGCCACAGGCGGTTCTGCTGGAGGATCGAGAGAAGGAAGGAGAACCAGCTCAGATGATCTACCCGTTGCCTTCACACAAATCCATCACACACAGAGTAGGACGCAGTCAGGATGATACTATCATTTCTAAGCAGCTCTTGGGGCCGTGATGTATTAAAGTATATTCGGGATAAGTGTTTTACGCTGCCCCTAGCGGTACCAAACGGAATTGAATGAAGAACTGTTTCCAAACAGGTTTCCCAATGGGCTGATAACACAATGCATTTTCCATTACATTTTGATACTATTTTCATTGTTTTTCTATGTAAACACATCATAGACGGAAGGGTTTGACAGTTTGCTCACGTCTTTTGCAGTGTCTAACACATTAAAGGGTGTTCTAAAAGGCGCTCATACAAACACACACACACACGCACACACACACACACACATATGCATGGACACAAATATCGATTCATAGATATTGATCATATTTATGCATTGTTTTTAGTTCAAATATGTAATTCACAATGCTTCATGTAATGTAGCTCTTTCCATTCTCCTTCTGGGAAATAGTTCCTGAACCAAGGCTTAAAAAGTGTGTGTGGGCTCTAATGCACTCTTTTGGTTGAACAGACAGGTGGCCCCATCCGTAGCTTCACACTATTGGCTGAGAGCCACATCCACATTCTGATTGGCTAAAACACTCAGGCAGAACAGTTTTTTTTTTGTTTACTAAAGGGTGATTTCTCAGGAAACATATTTCTATGGTATGGGTTGGGTAGCATGCAGCAGCTTTCACATATTTGCCTCATAAAATAAATCTGTGACATGCAGAACTACACTGTTTACAAATAAAAAAAAAGAATGTAAGGTAGTGCTATATATTAACCTTTGACTAATAATGCTTAACAGCATGAATGTACATTTATACATAATTTACATTTATAAAGTTAAAAAGGTCATACAACAAATTTTCATGCATCAGAATTGCATGTACATCCCATATCGCTAACAAATATTTTACGAAGTGTTACCGAACATAAGGTGTTGTCAAGATGGTATCTGGCAAGGGCCCGGACCTTCTGTTGTACACTCGACTGAGACTTAAACAAGGTCTCATACCTGTTTTATAAGCCTTAATGTGATTATGCATTGACACATGATGCTGTGATTTACTGTAGCTCTCACAGGTTGAGTATATTGGACAGAGGTGCCCCGATGCTCTTGTGTGCAGTGGCTTCTGACTCCAGTCTTGTGTACCAGAGACTGTGTGATGCCTTCCTGACCCCCGACCCTCCAGTGGACATCCAAGGCCGTCGACAGCATCGCAAACGGAGGTTACAGACGTGACAGAAACACCCAGATGATACAGCCAGACTGTGACTCTTAGCTCTCCAGATGTGAGGATTGGGTAGTACTAACAGTTCAAATGCATTTATGAACTCCTATTATCTTTGAAGATGAGAGAGACTGAATTTATAAGATCAGCTTAGACATGGATCGTATTTGTGCGTATGAGTGGATCCATGCTGCTTTTGTCTGTTATACAGAGCATTACACAAACACCACTGAGCTGCTCTTCTTTACTCAAATACTTGAAATGTCAGATGTGTAAAATCACACATTGCCAGAGAAAGCTGAAAAATACATTGATATTTGTATTCTGTTTAAAGGGATACACGTATTTACATGTAAATGCTACATTCATCTTTGGAACACAATTTGATACAGAAGAGCATACGCAACATACGGTGAAATGGAGAGACACAGAGGAGACTGTTGACAAAGGAATCGTTGAATAAAGTCGTTATTTTTGTTTTCTTCGCATACAAAAATGTTCCCGTCGCTTCATATAACCCAGATTGCACATTTGATGGCAGATGGAGTATTCTGACGACGACTTTCATACCTTTTCTGGACCTTAAAACTGTTATTTACTTGGCAGTCTATGGGATATTTTATGGACTTTGGGTTTTTATCATAGATATCTTAAATTGTGTTCCGAAGATGAACGGAGCTTTTACAGGTTTGGTATCTTTCGAGTATCTCTTTAAAATCCATCTTAAAGGGATAGTTCACCCAGAATTCAAATTCTCATTATTTACTGACCCTAATGTTGTTCCAAATCCATTAAACTTCTGTTCATCCTCACAAATAAAGGTATTTTTAATGAAAGTGCAGGCAACCAAAACTTCTAACGCATTTAGAAGTTCATAAAGACATTGGGGAAAAGTAATACATATTAATCAAGCAGTGTAATCCAAGTTTTCTGAAGAGGCACAATCACTTTATATGGACAGATTTAATTTATTCACATATAAACATTTCCAAACACACTTACATAGAGCACATCAGATATGACCAACGGAAGGTCAACTCCAAATGTGTGACGCGTGAAATTAGAGAACAAACCTCACTGGTTCTTGCACATCAAATGAGTTCAGCTGAGCTTCTGTTGAATGTATTTAATGTGCTCAGTGTATGTGTGTTGATCAATGTTTATACGTGAATAAAAGCCTAAATTAAGTCTGTTCATCATATAAAGCTAATGTGTCTCTTCAGAAGACTTGGATTAATCATATGGATTAGTTTTACAATGCCTTTTGAAGCCTCAAAGTTTTGGAATAGAACCAGATATAAACCATAAACCAGATGCCTTTGCTTTTCCTTGGTTAGTTGGTCATTGTGTATTTATTTATTCTTTCACTCAGCATCACAATTGCAATTTTGGCAATATTGTTTGGCCCATCTGTGTACATAGAGAACTTTAGCATACATTTGGGATACTGTTCACTTTAGTGTGAAATTAATGGCTTACTGTTGTCTCTCATTTCAGAAAAGAAAACACTGTGCGCTTAAGGCTATTGCAAATGACTGTCACACTGTAAAAGGAAGAAGCACTTCCTGGTAATAAAAACGTATCTATGTAAAACTTTCTGAAGGCTGGTTTTGAAACTCGTACTGGTATTCAACTCAAGAATAGTGACTATAAATGCCAAGCGAACGTATGATATCCATCTGTTATATAGAATAAAATGAGTTATCTGAAAACTACATGACCTGTAGATGCTGTAACTGACGTCTCTAAACACGGCTAGATGCTGTGATCTATCTCCACCGCCCAACACTTCCTCAAGACCGGCTCTGAAGGAACTGCACTGCCCTCATCTAACAAACAAATCTAGTGATGATACATACAGCACTGCTGTCCTGAGCATTGTAACATAAAGAAAAAGGTCAAAAAGACACACATAATACACTGTGGGTGAAAAATACTTGCTCACGTCGTTAAAAAAAACAATTGGAATGCTAGAAATGGCCTTGCGTTTGTGTTCAAATGCTTTCACTTCCTGTGTCTCAACAGCATGACCTAGACAAAATCACGTTAAGTCTCTCGGTAAGTAAGTCCTCCTAAGGCGATATCATCTCCACCGCTGGTCCACCACGTGTAGTGTCCATGTCAAAGGAAGGGCGAAATCCAGGATTCTCTGCATGGCTCTCTCCACTGTATGTAGTCTATGAGTAGGAGAAGGCTTATGGGTAGTGTAAGGCAAGGGATTGAGGAACAGTCTGAAAATGGCTTTCCCATTCAAAACTTGGGCCAAATCCCAGTCTCCTTAACCATGGGATTTCCATGCCCCACCCACCGTTTAAATACTAGTCCTCATGAATCTCAAAAACTGACCTGTAAGACATTTGGGAGAGTGTGTAGATTGTAAACAGAGTGGATAACTGGGCTGAATGTCACTTGACTCCACACTCTTGAAGATAATACTTGTTGGGTAAGGAGGCATGGAAAGCAAGTGCAAGGAACTTTGGGACAGGAATGACTCAATGTTGGCGCGAGTCAAACGTCTCAGCATGCTATGTCATATCCTCATCCTCCGAGCAGTAGTCCCGTCCCTGTAAATATAAAAGGGAATAATCAACAATAATGACGCAGCCCTACTTGCCACCATAAGGTGTTCGGTTCTATGGGGTTGCTAGGTTGATATTCTGGTACCTTTGTCTACAAGGCAAAAATCATAATTAAAATGGATTAGAAAAGCAGAAACAGTGTGTGATGAACTGCGTGCTACAGTGTATTACTCATGGTTAAGCTGAAAGTGTACTTTTATTTTGATGCAAACACCTAAGCCCAAAGTATACTTTGGTTTTTGTGCAAACGCTTAAGCACAAAGTATATTTCAGTTTTTACTAGGGTTGTAATGGTACATGTATTTATCCTGAACGGTCACAGTTCGGTTCATGCAGTCAGACGACGAATACAGTCAGTAATAGGCAATCAATCAAGAAGGGGGCGCATACGGTAATGCAATGCTAACTGCAACAACAGGAATCGGAACCGTTTTTTTAGTTTTATTTTGCCCAATATCTATTCCATAATTTTAATCATTTCCCAAAATGTAACTTGTGTGGAATTTTTATAAAGTCTGTAAAGAGGAGAAAATACCATACTGGGCAGATCAGCTCACTGTACGCGATGCTTCAAATATAGCAAGACAAATATGTGGGGGTTTATATAAATGTATCTCTGAGAGGAACTAACCGTCTTCAGAAATGTTTCGATGGCATTTTCTTTTCCTCTTACTTCCATATAATACATATTAAAGTAGTGTTTATAAGCGCAGGTAACCGAGGAAACTCTATATCGCTGCTGTTCCATAGGCGCCACCTGCTGTCAGAAAATAAATGTGCATTTTCATTCAGTTCGTCTGTTGTTTTTGTGCAGGTGTCTAATGTAGCATAATTTCACAAATCTAAATGAAAATGTATGTGGCACTAGTGTCTGTACAAAAAAAATGAAAAAAATAAAATTATGTTGTACCGAACCCCAAAAAAGAGGTACGTATTGAATTGTGGCTTCTGTGTACCATTACACCCCTAGATGTTGTCAGGCTTAATGTCAGTCTCATTATTCTATCGTTATTTTTGTAAATTATGAAATAAAAAGTCTCTCACCTCAGAAAAATGAACTATTCTGTCCTGTCAGGCGTTATACTGTGCTTGTTGCACACACAAATGCGGCGGGGCACGCTGTTTATCATTTCACTAAAGTGCAAACTATGAGCATGCAATGTGTGAAATAAAAGTAAAGTACCAATAAATCACATAACTAGTACTCTGTGTGTTAGCTGGAAAGGATTTGCATGAAGGTATGATATTCATTCTATTCAGAAGCAGTTTTCATGTTTGATTAATAATTCATGTTAGTATTGTGTATTCAGCATGATAACTGCTGTTTCCATAACCCAAAAACGCCATGTTATTTTCACTTTGTGTTATTTTGTGTATGTTTAAATGACTGTGGTGGCTCATACCAACTTAACTGTATTAACCAAAACTAGTTAGGGACTGCTATTTAATAACCTAACCTTATAGGCTGTTTTTTCATTGGTATTAGTCATATTCTTACAATTTATGTGTCTGTTAGGTAAAGGGGGACAGTACTTGTGTGTGTATATAAACAATTTTTGTGAAAGAAATTTGCTTTGTTTATTTTAAACATATAAATATCATAAAGTGGGTCGCGGCTTGATGACCGTGGTAAAATGTGGGTCCCATGGCCAAACCAGTTGAGAAGCACTGACCTAGAGGACTCTTTCTGTCGCAACATTCAATTTGCGCCTGCACTGTTGTACACACAGATGTCCACGGACACTCCTGATGTCCAGCATTCGGACAGTGCGCAGACCGTCACAGAACAGGGAACGCTAAAGTATACTTTGGGCTTAACACAAGTACTCATCAACGCAGCAGTCTCATGTTGTTGTTGTTTTTCCGTCTCCATTTCTTTGTTGACTGTGAAACCATGACCCAGCACCGTGTTGCCACTTTGTGAACAAAGTAATTTGTGCAAAAAAATTAAGAGTGCATATGCAAGCCGAGCGTATACAGTATGTGTGGTTAGAAAAATCTGGCTGCACGCATAAAATTTTAAATCACACACACTGTATGCATACCTTAGCGTAAAAACCAAAGTATACTTTGGGTTTTAAGGACTTGACAAATCCTCTCACCCTATGAGCAATAGTAACAGTGATGCTACTTCACGCACCTTTTCAATCTTCTCATCCAGCATCCTGAAGAAGTCCTGCTGGCTCTCTGAAGAGTGGATACTGAGGAACAATCAAGACTTGGTGAACATCTCATTGGTCATCTTCTCTCCATTACTGAATACTTGTTACTCAAGAGAAAAAACCAAACAGAAACTCACCTTATCTTATTACTATTCCCGGTGGCATCTTTATGCCTGCCCTTGTGCAAAAATGTGCTCTTCTCCTGTAAGACATAAAGAGGGAAAATTAATGTTACCCAGGATGGTAAAATGATTATTTGGAGATACATAAAACTATGTATCATGCAGGGGCGTTTCCTACGAGGAGGCAAGGGAGGCAGTGTCTCCTCAAAATATTGGATGAGAAATTAAAAATCATAGTACAAAAATAAAACAATGCCCATATTACATCGCTCGTTTTTCTTAACTAACACAGTCCAACAGCGAAACCCGCAGGTAAAGTTACAGCAGAGGCTTGCCTCCCCTGAGCACATTGACTGTTAACAGACTTCACTGGGGGGTAATTGAGAATGAATGGGGGAAAGTCACATGAGAGGAGTCCATGCCTCCATCGTGATGTGATTGGATATGACTAGTTATGCTCGTCTGTAATTGGTTCATGCGATAAATCCCACTTCTTGTGTTCGTGCGAGTTCCACGTTTGCGAATCAGTCTGAATTAACAATATAATGGCGTTAATGGGAAGACTAATAAAAAAGTAAGTAAACAACTCACACACTTATATATAACCCCTTTGTTAAATAAAAATAAGACTTAAAATGGCATGCAAACATGAGTTTTTAGTGAGCAATCAGCTTGATCAGAATGATGATCTGAAAAATTAAAAAATAGTTAAACGTTAAATATTAAAATGAATAGCAGAACATAAGTTCACAAATAAAATATATATTTTAAATTATACTGCTGTGAGTTATTTTAATAAATGTAAAATGCTTAAAAAACAATTAATACATGGGTTTCATAAATAGAATATTGATTACATTGTTGTTAATATAAAAATCTAAAATATATATAAAAAAATATTTTAGTGTAAGTAATGTTTATTTAACCAAGAAAATGTGACTGGGACATGAATTTACATTTAATAAAATTTAACCAAGAAAATGTGACTGGGACATGAATTCTCATTTCTGAACACCACCGCACACCACTGGTATCATGTATACTAATGTATCAATCTTTACCA